>NC_090897.1:985077-994363 GCF_040956055.1 Brachionichthys hirsutus
TGCAGATTGCCAGGTCGGAAACCTTCCCCCAGCTCACAGGGACCGCGTCAAAGCAGCGGTCCGGTTCCCAGCCGAACACCCGCAGGGAGTCGGCGGCGCCGCTGTACAGACAGTCGCCATCTGGGCTGAAACATATGCACCTGAACACGCGGGGGGGGTCAGAGGTCAGAGGTCACACCACGTTCCGCGTCAGGCTCAAGGCAGGAAACGTACCGGATCGGAGCCGTGTTTCCTTCCATAGAGCCAACCATCGTAAACTTCTCCAGATCCCACAGCTTGATGGTCCTGCAGACACAAAAGCCCGTCCTCAACCAATCAGAGGACAGAGAACCACCCCCAGTGGGTGGAGCAACGGTTCAGCAGCGCCACGGCATGAAGACGATCATTCCTGAGCCTGTCAGGTGTGGACTGGTTTCAGAAAGCCCAGAATCCTTCCAGGTCCGCACAGACACACGCACACACACGCGCACACGCACACGCACACACACACACACACACACACACACACACACACACACACGCACACACACACGCACACACACACCACACACACACACACACACACACACACACACACACACACACACACGCGTTGCTTACCTGTCGGCGCTTCCTGAGGCCAGCAGGTACTCCGTGGGGTGAAACTGGACGATGCCGACGGACGCCGTGTGAGATGTGAACTCTGTGAGCATCTTCCCCTGGATCAGATCCCACAGCTGACGAAGAGGAGAGACGACACGTCAAATGAACTGGACCAGAACTGGACCAGAACTGGACCAGAACTGGGAGCGGCTCCGAGGTCAGCTCCCCCCAAACCGGGCCGAAGCAGCTGTGACCAGAGGGAGTGATCTCACACACCACACTCCAGTGAGTCTAATCTCTGGTGTGTGTGTGTGTGTGTGTGCGTGTCATCTGCTCTCTAACCCCGCCTAGTGGCGATGCATGGAAGCTACACCCGAGAGGAAGAAGCCTCCCGACCGATCCTACAAACAAGCAGCCGTCCAGCAGCCAGCTGATAAATAACGCCGCCGCTAATCTGACCACACGGAACCTCCTCAAGCACGTCCGCGGACCCGAACACGGACCGGTTCTCAGCCGGTTCTCCGTCTCAGAGGTCGGTACCTTAACGGTGCCGTCGTCCCCGGCTGAAGCCAGCCACCGCCCGTCGGGACTGAAGGCCACGCTCCTCACGGCCTGGGTGTGACCCTGCAACAGGAAGCGGCCCGAGGCTTCACCGAGAGGAGCCGTAGCAACATGCTAATTAGCAGCTAAAACGGTCGGCAGCCTTACCGTGTACCTGAACACACACCCCTTCCTCCGGACGTCCCAAAGCTGAGGGGGGGGAAACAAAATCACACGTGAGTGGCTCACACACACACACACACACACACACACACACACACACACACACACACACACACGCACACACGCGCACACACCTTGATTCTGGTGTCCATGGAGCCTGAGGCTAGGAAGTCTCTGTATGGATGGAAACCCAGACTGGTGATGTTGGCTTTGTGTCCCATCAGATTCCTCAGAACTGGTGGAAACAGGAAGCAGGTCGTCACGCTAACATCAGAGTGACACACACACACACACACACACACACACACTGAGTCTCACTCTTAGCAGCCTCCATGTCCCAGACCCGTATTGATCCAGACTGTGAACCGGTGACGATCTGGTCCTCCGGCACGTTGAACTGGACGCACTCCACTGGGTTCTTGTGACCAGTAAAACTCTGGGACACACGCACACACACACGCACACACACGCACACACACACACGCACGCACACACACGCACACACACACACACACACTCACTTTAATCCAGCAGGCAGCGCCACCTCTGAGGCGTGGTTGGACTTCGCCTTACCATGATGCAGTTGGGCTTGTTGACGGCCCACAGGTTGACCCTGCAGTCCTCCCCCCCCGTGACCAGCAGGCGGCCGGAGCTTTTCCCCAGAGCCAAGCAGGACACGCTGCTGGAGTGAGCCCCGAACTCCTCTGGACGGCAACACAGGAGGGACAAATTTAGAGTGCTGGGCTTTTCTATTCTACAGCTGTCATTCGTTATCTCGCCTCACAGTCAAAGACGAAGACGAAGACGATTCCTCACTGTCATCATGGAATAACATGATGCACCCTCACCCTTCCTGCCAGTTCACATCCAATAATCACACCTGACCCAGCTGCTATTCCTAAAGCCGGATCAATGAACCGATCACCAGGGGGAACGGGATCAATGCTGCATTCGCCGTCCATTTATTTGTCGTGAAACATGGAGAAAGGCAACGAGCCAATGACAGGCCAGATTCAGAGCAGATCTATTTCTATGGGAGAAACTCAAATCGGACTCACGCAGTCGCCATGAGATGTTGGCGGCGCGGGCGGCGGGGGCGGTGGGGGCGGTGGGGGCGGTGGCCATACTGGTCCGACTGGGAGACTGGCTGCTTGGTCTGGACTGACTGGATGACTGTCCGGATCGCTGAGGACAGACATGAGAATCCGGTTCCTGCATCAAAACAGAAACATGAACATTTTCTCATCCAGACAGTCAACATGAGAAAACCAGACGTGCCGTCCTCGAAGCAACGTTTCCAATACTTTTCTCTTTAATGCTGAAAACAACAAACACAAGGAACAAAGCAGATTTGAAGCAGTTGCGTTCCAGCGCCGCCTCCTGGTTTGTTCTGGAACCAGCATCGAACCATCGAACGCTAACCGTGAGATAGCTAGTTAGCTTTAGAAACACCACTAAGCTAATAACAACAAATTAATTAACGCTTTAAAAGTAAAACGACGAGCAGGCTACTAACAGGTAATCTGACTGAGTTATATCAGATACTTAAATTTAGGGATTGCAGCTTAAAGTCACGCCCGGTGACGTAGATTCCGTAAACAACTCAGGCTAGTTAGCTAGTACTTAACTTCAGGGCTTGTTAGCTTAGCCGCTTGGGGCTAATCGCTGCGTCAGAAACGACGACACGTCGCGTTTACCTTCCGCCGAATCCTCCGGACTCTCGGGAGGTGAGAGATTTAGCTGCTTATTCCGGGATGTCCCACTAGCTTCAGTCCGTGTGTGGAGGAGCTGCGCCGTGGCTTAGCAACTGACAAGCAACCGACTTCCGGTGACGTCACAACTTTTAAAGCTCTTTGGCGATGTTTATGCTTCAGTAAAAAAAAAAAAAAAAAAAAAAAACTTTACGTTTCGGGCTCTGATTATTTTCACAAAGTTTTACATTCACAAATCCAAATTCCAGAACAAAAAACGTTGCTTTTATTGAACTATTAATTATTAACTCAAAATAATAAAAACCTTCACACTTAACGTTTTCTCATTGACATGCTTTCTAATTTTCCCAATATGATAAACATAGCAGGAACAAACTACTTCAACTCGTATAAAATATATAATTATAATTTATAAGATTTAGAGCTGAAGAAAAATGACTTTACTTTCCTGAACATAATAGCAGCAGAAATAAAAGAAATATAATAATTATTTATTTAAATGTAAAGAAGTTGTATTTTTTTGTCCCCAAAACACCTTGTTGCATTTAGTGCACAACGCTTTTATGGCCCTCATGTGACCCCATTAAAAACCTGTCCTGGGATTCGGATCACACTGGCCTCATTATTAATCTGATAGTTATTTTAGGAAAACTAGATTTCAATGCTTAATTCAGGATCCAAATCAGATGCCGGCTCCAGTAAGTGGTCAAACAAGACTTCCGCTTTCATGTAACACGTAGCAACCGTTTCATCTTATTTTACATTTTGTACTGCATCACTGAGACTTCTAACAATACTGTGAACTCGACGTTAAAACGATACATCAGTCGACTTAGCTGGCCTCTTTACGCCCTTTTATGGCAATGAATAAACAAACACATGACTGATCATCGAATACCGTTTATCGCTGATCAATAAACACCAGTTTGGCACCCTAACCCTTCCTCGTGAATCTGAAAGGGTTAAATAAGCCCGGTTCTGTTAGCGTAGCATTAAGGTAGGAAACACACCTGCACAGGTTAAATCCACCAACTCCAGATAATCAATTAAACATCACAGCGGGTCAACATGAACAGTTTTAGGTTTATTAAAAAGACTACAAAAAAAAGATGCAGATTATGGATCAATCATCTCACTCCTGTTCTTACAACTACAGGTCAAAGGTCACCAGTGGTTTCCTCCCTTAGGACAACAGCAGGAGGATCAACATTGACAGGCCGTCCTCGCATTGCTAGCGTCTGATTGGATAACTCCGTATCAGTGGAGTATCCTGATTGGATAAGAGGAACGTCACACAGCAAACGAATCTCAAACTTCTGAGGAAAAAAATAAAGAATGATGAGCTTAGAAAACAAAAAAAAGTCAAACTTAAATATTTGAGCATATATTATAATCAAGCACAGCTTCATCTCGTGTTATAAAATAAAGTTTAAAGTGCAGCTATAAAAGAAATACTGTGATTGGACAGCGGATCGTGTTCAGAGATAAGCCGGTCCTTTAAAAGTCCTTCATCACAGCAAGAAGATTAAATCCAAACGTTCGTCCTCAGCTGGAGAGTCAGACTCGTGTCTTCACAAAAACGTTCCCAGAAGCCTTTGCTCCGTCCTCTCACTGCCGTCGGCGGATGAGGACGTGGCGTCCCGCAGGGAGACGCCTCGGGGTGCTGAGAGACACCCCGAGTCGTCTCAGGCCGTCAACTTCAGTCGTCCTGCGGAGACAAACAGGACCGTCGCTCAGCAGTCATGTGACCCACCTCACCGCTGCCAACCAATGAGGAGCAGGCGCCGAATCCCGCCGGCCATCCTCCGACTGAGCCGTCCCCCCAGCGCCACCATCAGGTGAATGCTGGTCCAGCACATGCTAAATTAATTCATCCAAGATACAAGTGAAATTTGTCGGCCACTTTAAAGCATTTCTTTGTGACTACACAAAACACAAAGCGTCGTGGGCTCTCCAGCCCTGCTCGCCGTCTTACAGGCGCACGCAGGGAAGTTCTGTGGTTACAGGTGAGCGGCGTTAGATGGGGGGGGGGGGGGCACTTACATGCCACTTCCATCAACAAACACCCTACCTACCTGCCCACCGTCCCCAGCCAATGGGCTGGCTCTGTCTACCTGTCTGTCTGCAAACCAACCAATCAGACCACAGAATGAGGACAGACCGACGTCAGGTGATAAACGTCCTGATGGTGGCACCGTTACGCTCTGATACACACACACACAGTAGATATTTACAGTGTGTGTTTATACACAGTGTTGGTACTCGTACCTGTGGACAGCTGGGACTGGGATCTCCTGCGGGAGCTGCTGGTAGTTCTGGAGGCAGAGGAGAGGGAGGAGCCGGCGCTGCTGGCTCTGGAGATAGGGAGGGCGGCAGGGGTCACCGGGGGGGAGTCCAGCTGAGGAGAGGTCAAAGGTCAAGAAACGATTCACCTCAACAGAATGATTGTGTGTGTGTGCGTGCGTGCGCGCGCATGTGCACGTTCATCACCTCGACGCTGTCGTGAGTCGGCGAGGAAGAGGTGGACGAGTTCTCGTGTCTCCGACTGGACGAGGAAGACGAGGAGAGCTCGACGCTGCGAACACGCTGAGCAAACTTCAGCGAGCAGACTGACTCGCTCATGTTGCTAGGCAACGGAGACACCTGCAGACAAAACTTAAGGCGTAAATGGCAGGTTTACCTGATGTGGAACGGAGCGTTCTTTCTGATTCGTTGCTGGAACATCTGTTAACGCCCGTCCTGGGCAACCTGATGACACGCCGGTGACACGCCTGCAGCACGCCTGCAGCACGCCGGTAGCACGCCGGTAACACGGCGGTAGCACGGCGGCTCCTGGTCTCACCTGCACCATCATGAGGGTCTTGCTGTCTCCGCTCAGGGAGTCCTGCAGCAGGTACGTGAGGCGCGAGTTCCTGAAGGGGACGTGGGCGTGCCTGCTGCGTAGGGCGTTGATGACATCACCGAGCGCCGACAGAGATTTGTTGATGCACTGAGCCTCCCGGAGGCGGCTGCCCTCCGCGCCCGACTTGCCGATCCTCTCGGAGCCGGCTAGGTCGACCAGGTTCAGCTTCCCTGCAGCGGAACACAAACGGGTCCAACAACGGTCCGCGGGGGGCGCGGCTCAGGGGCGGGGTCCGGACCCCCGGCTGTCCTACCTTGGGTGCGGCTTCCCGTGGCGGAGTTGAATCCCGATACGGTGATGATGAGCAGAGCGTGCGATCGGGAGCTGTGCTCGTTCAGGTTGGTGCAGGCCGTCGCTCGGTTCATGTGACCCGCCTCAAACACCTGCCGACAGGTGGACAGAGTCCATTTAAAGGGACAGTTCAACGTTTCATCTTCATCTTAGTGAGTCACGCATTCCTGCTTTAATCCTCGCAGCATTAGCGCCTTCAGCTAGCATTATGCTAAGTAGCCGTCGACCGACCGTCAGCGCTTTCTGGTGTTTAACGACGTCTCAGAGACATTTTCGACTGCAGGTGTTTTACACTGAAAGGACAGCAGGAAATCCTCACCCTGTTGATGTCCTCGGGGTTCTGGACGGGGACCTCCTTCAGGTTGGGGACGTACAGCTGTCCACTGCCATCGGGGTTCATCTTGATGTCCAGCTTGTCGCTGGTGTTGTCCCCCAGCAGGCTCCTGATGAACGGCAGAGACGTTCAGCCTGGAGACTAAACTCAGGGCTCAGAGGAGCCGCCGCGCATCGAGTCACAAACAGCAACTGTCCAGTTAGCGTTAGCCTCGATGCGTTAGCATAGCATGTTAGCAGTGATTGCTGATGAAGCCAACATTAACGTCTTGCTACTAACATTAGCAGGATGCTACATTAGCGTCATGCTACTAACATTAGCATGACGCTACATTAGCGTCTCAGCTGAACTAATAAACACATTAAATCCAGCTAAGAGGCCTCCGCTGATCGGAACAGACCAATCAGCTGAGGTTTGGCTGCTCTCTGTCTGATGTTGCATCATCCCCCCGATGACCTCCGACCCGGGACGCGTTTCCTACCGCAGCGTCTCGTTGTAGATCTCCACCATGCTGACGGAGATCCTGTAGTCCCAGTCCGGGGCCTTCTCCGTCACCTCGGAGAACAGCAGGCGCAGCGCCCTCTGGTTGATGCCGGGGTCGTCCTCCACGCCCTGAACGCCAAAAACACCGACGCCGGTTACCCCAGAGCAAGAAAGAGAGTCCCCGGAATCGACCGGGATGAACCGGGATCTCTGCCGACCTCCATGGTGTAGGTTTTCCCCGAGCCGGTCTGTCCGTAGGCGAAGATGCAGACGTTGAAGCCGTCGATACAGGAAGTGACCAGAGACCGCACCTCCTGAAACACCTGAGGAAGGAACCGAAGGGTCAGACGGCACCTCCGTGTCGGATCGACGGCTGTCCGGGCCGCTACCTCTTCCTGCGCGGCCTGCGGTGGGAAGACTTTGTCCAGCTCGAAGGTCACGACCTTCCCCTTGTTGGCGAGGTGGAGGACGGCGTCGTCGTCCGAGTCGAAGCTCAGCACGGTCTTGGCGTCGGCGGAGTCCTGCTCCTCCCGACTGACGGGCCGCACGCGACAGAAAACGCGGATGTTGCCTGGGAAACGGAACGCTCTCTGTTGTGATTCCCGGTCGGATCGCCCGACGCATCCGACCGGGGCCCGTCACCCACCTTTGAGTCGGACCAGCTCGTCGTGGCACTTCTTCCTCAGGTTCATCTCCCGCCTGTATTTACGCAGCAGCTCCTGATTGGTGCTGCTCACCTCGCCGATCACCTGGGAGATCTGACGAGGAGTAAAACGACCTTTAGGGGGGGCTGAGGAGTCGGACACGGACCTCCTGCTCACCTCCCGCTTGGCCTCGGCGATGGCTTTGTCCAGCAGGAAGGGGAAGTCCTGCACCTGCCTCTTCAGACAGTTGTAGTCGCAGGTGAGAGTCCGGAGCGCCGGCTGGAGGCCCAGCAGGTTCAGACGCACGCCTGAAACGCAACGGCAGACGCTGAGCCGGGCCCAGACAGGAAGCAGGAAGCAGGAAGCAGGAAGCGGGAAGCAGGAAGCGGCCTCTGACCCGCCAGGTTCTCGTGGACCGCCTTCATCTCGCTCTCCGCTCTGACGAACGCCTCCTCGATCACGCGGTTCTTCTCCTCCTCCAGGTTCTGCATCTCGGCCTCCAGCTGGGCCTGGGCCCGCTCCATCTCTCCTTCGTAGACCCGGATCTGGAGGGGGGGGGGGGGGGGCAGGATGAGACGGGACCAGGAGGGGGAGCAGGTCCGGGCGTTCCTGCCGGCGTACCTGCGTCCTCAGCTGGGCGCAGCTCCTCTGGGAGTCGTGCAGCTGCGCCTCCAGCTCCCTGAGGAGCGGCCTCTGCGCCGACAGCTGCTCCTGCAGGCCGGCGTTCTTCACCTGCAGCTCAGCCAGAGCTTTGTGGGCGTTGGCGGACTCCACCTCCACCGTGTGGGTCACATACTGAAGGACGGCGGGGGGGGGAGGAGTTACAGTCAGGAGCAGAAGCGCCTCCTCACGGCCGCACCTGTCTCACCTTCACCCGGGGGGGCGTCGCCGCCTGCCTGGCGAGCTCCTCCTCACACTCCTGCAGTCGGAGGCTGAGCGTTTCCTCCGCCTCCCCCCGCCTCTGCCACGCCTCCTCCCCCCGCCTCCGGCCTTTGTCCAGCTCCCGCTTGGCCTCCTCCAGCTGCCGGTGGAGACTCTCCACCCTGGAGGTTTTTGCCAGCAGCTCTCGCTCCAGCTCGGCGAGCCGCCGCTCCCTCTGCCGGGCCTGGTTCTCCCAGCGAGACTCCTCCCACCGCGAGGACTCCGCCTCCTGCAGGGCGTGGATGGGAGGAGAGGTTTCACGTGAGAACAAACAGAGCCGGCAAAACACGCCGGGATTGATCACAAAGGGACGCCACGCCTGCGTGCCCGTGCCCGTGCGCCTGCGTGGCCGTGCGCCTGCGTGCCCGTGCCCGTGCGCCTGCGTGCCCGTGCGCCTGCGTGCCCGTGCCCGTGCGCCTGGCTGCATCTGCACCTGGCTGTGGGGGCGGGGCCTCCCGCTGCAGCTCTCTGCAGCATCGAGAGGCTCCGAGCTCCTGCATGACTTCAGCTCCTGCTTCAGACGCTGGTTCTCCACCAGCAGCAGCTCCAGCTGCTTCTCCAGGTCTGTCGCCCCCTACAGGACGGGAAGACACAGATGCTAAGCCTTTCTCCTCGGCCCTGTGTGTGTGTGTGTGTGTGCGTGTTGATCCTCAGGAATGTGGTCCAGCAGGGCCTCACCAGCTCAGAGCGAAGT
>NC_090897.1:994463-1105043 GCF_040956055.1 Brachionichthys hirsutus
GAGCAGCTGCTGGCAAGGGGCCTTTGCTTCCGACAGCTGGGGGGTCAAAGGGCGGTGCTGTGAGAAGGCGGCGGTCGGCAGAGACAGGAAGGAGGCGTCGTCTTCACCATCACTCATCAGGAAGTCCACCGAGCTCGCTACGGGAAAAGAGAAGGGACAAATTCAGCCAAGCCTCATGGGGGGGGGGGGGTCAGACCGCTCCGACTGGGTCGGTAAACATTCAACCCCCCCACGACGTAGAACGTAGAAATAAGCTGAATTCTTCTCATTCCTCATCGCCATGGAAACCAGCTGACGCAGTAACCCGAGTGCGTCACATGTTTTCTGAAAGACCTCAAATCTCTTCGGAACCGAGAACAATCTGGACTCTGTGGAGAGTCTGAGTATTTATACCCCCCCCACACACACACACACACACACACACGCACACACACACACACACACTGTCAGCTACATCACAGGCCAAAGCAATGCAGACTCAGCAGGAATGAGACGACCCCCCAGGCGGGACGGTTCAGAGGACCGGTCCACCGGGGTGGGGGAGCGGGACCGGGACCGGGCGGGGGGGGCCTTGAACGTCACCGCATGCCTGATGGACGTAAACAACATCTGACACGCAGAGCTCAGTGAATCAGCAGCCTTCAGACCATTATCATCATCATCACCTTCATCATCATCATCACCTTCATCATCATCATCTTCATCTCTTTCACGCAGCAGCTCAACTTGAACCGGATCATCCACTCCCGGTTCCGTCCTGATTCAGAACGCTACGGAACCGGTGAATCAGTCGCCGCCGCCTTGCTAAGCTAACGCGGTCCAGCGGGGTCGGAACGCCGCGGCTCCACTGATCCGGGAGGAGAAACCGGGTTCTTTCAGAACCATCGGCTGAGAGAAACACACAAACTCACCTGTCTGTTCACTCAGGTGTCCTTTACCTGTCGAGCTGGACTGAGTCATGCTAACGTGTGACACACACACACACACACGCACACGCACACACACACACACACACACACACACACACACACACAAAAATGCAGACGCGCTGGTGTGTCTTCCTCTCTCACTCACCGTCCAATGAGACGTCGTTCTTCCAGAGCTCCTGCAGGCAGGGGGCGTGGCTAAGGTCCCAGGTCTTTCTCGAGCTGAACATGACCGCCGGGCTGAGCAGAGCGCTGGACCGCCGGACCGGCTGCACACAGGAAGAACAATAGAACCACGATGGGCGAGTTCCTGATCGGGTCCAACGGAACCGGACTTTTGATGAGCCATAAATCGGATTTTCTAGAATTTGTTGTTTATGATCATCGTTTTCTCTGGGATGAAACAAAACTACAAACACATAAAAAAAATACAGTCAATCCTACATTTGTTCTTTTAAACGTTTTTACAATTATTTTGTTATTGACTGATTATAAATCACCTTCAGGGCTGTGTGTGTGCGTGCTATATGTACACACACACACACACACAAATGTACAGACATGACATTAGCCGACCCGCTAGCCACGCTAGCAGCTAAATGCTAATATCAACAGACTGTCAGCACATGCTAAGAACATGTTAGCACCATCAGGCTAAATGACATTCTTCACGGCGAGACGCTGCTCCAGGTAACGGTAAAGGTGCGCGCGGATGCCACAGGATGCTGCCCCCCCCCCCCGTCTGGAAGAGGGGGAGGGGCAGACCGTCCCCGTTTCGGACAGACCTCTGGTTCTCTGTAGGTCTATGGTTCTGGTCCGGTCCGGTTCCGCGTCAGGGTGGGACGAGCGTGATGAAAACGGTTCTGGATGCGGGACGATCCGATGAGCGGGAGGCCGAACAGAACCCAGACAGGAGGAGGATTATCAGGAGGCAGGAGCTGAAGATGAAGAGCGGCGCCATCCTCCCAGCACACGACCCGTATCCAGGTCAGCGGGCGAAACGCGACACTCCGCGTCAGGTTCCCTCCGCCGGCCCCCCCTCCCTCTGCCCCCCCCCCCATTCTTACCTCCCTCCATGCGGCCTCCTCGTCCCCATCATCGCTGCATCCTCTTCCTCCTCGATGCGGCTTCACACCGACACGCAGCAGCAGGAACCGCGTCAACGCCGACCCCCCCTCAACAGACGTTCTTCTCTGTTCCCCTAGCAACAGCAGCCTCACCCCCCCCTCCTCCCCCTGCACCTCCCACCACAGATAAATATGTCAGCTGAAGCGTGAGGGGCTGCTCCTCCCCCAGCCCTGTGATGTCACCTCCTTTTTGTTGCTGGTGAATTATCTCTCTGCAGTTTGAGGAAGAGGAGGAGAACGGACGCCCCCCCCCCCCCCCGGGGGGCGGACGCAACAGGATTTCAACCATTTAGATTCCCCATCATGTGACGCTTCTCACTCGGAACCAATCAGCTTCTTCTGCCCCAAACAATAACAAAAATAATAAAATGATTTACAGGTGACAACCTGGAAATGTTGAAGTGGGAGGAGCTTAATACGCAGTGGGAAGAAGAGTTTCTTTTGGATTCATTCAGAGGCGGAACCAAACGCTAATGCTAGTTGCTAGCTAACAGCTAATCTCATATTAAGCCGCCTGGTTCTGACGTCCAATCAGAGCAAAGCACCACCCAGACTTCAGTGAAAGGTTGTGGGCGGGGCTCCTGATGGTGCCTTTAGGGTCGCTTCATATTTAATAATCCTTCCCGGTTCTGGAGGAAACACCCCGGACCGATCGCCACCTCCTCACCTGAGCCCTCCTGCTGCCCGGGACGGGACCTACGCCTCCTCCTCGCCGCCTCCCCACCTTGCGTCCTCCGTGGTCCAGAACCTCCATCGAGCCGACCCGACCGTTGGCCTCAGGGCGACCTTCGTGCCCCGCCTCCCACCCGCCGGCGGGAGCCACACCCTTCCAGCTCTCGAAGAGTCTGTGGATGGACAGGACCGCCAGGGTGCACAGGACGTACATGTCCCCGCCCCCGACCCGAAGACAGACCCGGGACTGTTTCTGGAAACTGCAGAGTCCGACTCAGGTAAAAGTGACCGACGGTTGTTCTCTGGGGATTTCTGGCTTCATCCCACCTGAGACCGAGCAAGCCGAGGAGGATCCGTCCAGGTGAGACGTCTCAGCTGTCTCACCCGTCTGGACCCTGCTGCCGTTTCCAGTTCGTCTCCGTGGATCTTTGCTTTTGTAGCTCACCTGCGCCCCCGAGCCCCGCCCCTCCACCAGCAGTATTACGTTTACACCGAGCTGATAGCCTGCGAACCTTGTCCCGTCCCCTCCCGTCCCCTCCCGCCCCCTCCAAGGCTGATAAACAGGTAACCAGAGCCAGCCGGTTTCAGGTTCTACGAGAAACTCAAGACGCCATCGACCTGGACCCGAGTCCTGCAGCCGAGTCCTCGGCCCTCAGGAGTCACAGCAGGAAGTCAGGTGTCGAAGTGCGGAAATATAAAAGTACGGAACTCCAAACGAACTTCCGCTCAGTCCGTGTTCTGATTGGACGATCAGGTGGTCCAGGACGAAACCCAACACCCCGTCTCTCCCCGTCCCGTCAACCAGAATAAATCTGAGTCAGGTCGGGTCTTCACCTCCATCAGAAAGAGAGAGAGTGTCTCGAACCCGAACCATGTAGCAGTGAGCTAATGCTAACTAGCTGCATGCTGCTAGCTCGCCGGTGACCCCGTCCCGTCTGCGTGCCAGACCCGGGGATTCTGGGAACTGGTCTCAGTGGGGGCCGACAGTCCCGATCACGGGACGGAGCAACCCAACCCGAAGACAGACCCGGGACTGTTTCTGGAAACTGCAGAGACAAAAGAGGACGTTTCCAGTCCACCAAATGCTTTCAGGGCCCAGAGAACAGGGGGCGGAGTCACAGCAAACACAGGGTCATTATGCCGAGTCACATGACGCGGATGGACCCGCATCAGCGCCAGGCAGCGTCTCCACCCCTCCGAGGGATTTGACTGGTTAATAATAATGATAATAAATAAAACCCATTTGGTGACTGATTTTTATAACGGTGCGTTTTTGTCCCGTTTGATTAAAAACACTTCCTGGTTCGTGCAGGGCGCCCCGCCAGCGCCATCAAGCAGCAACCAATAAAAACACTCCAGTGCTCCAGAGGACGCGGGCGGGGTCCGGCTAACGCCTGATAACAGGACTGTACGGGAGGAAGAGCAGCGATGAAGGGGGGGGTGTCGGGCAGCCCAGATCAGGAGTCCGGTCCGGAACTCCTTCTGACTTCATCATCATCATCATCACTGCTTCCAGTTGCTCTCTTGATCTCCCCCATCCTGCTGCCTCTCCCGGGATGCGTCATCAGAACATTTGGTTCTACCCGGTTTAAGTTCAGAACCCGCAGTTTAAAAACAGACCCGTGTGGATGGGAGGGGGGGAGGGGAGGGAGGGTTGGTGGTTTACAGACTCCCAACACGAACTCGCCCATCGCTCTATTTCTGGAGGAAATTACAGAGTGACAAGAACGGAAAGAATCGCGAAGGAGAGAAAAGCTCAGGAGGGGGAGAGGGAGGAGCAATCATAGAAATAAAGTCGGGTTTACAAACGATCAATAATAAAGATTAACCAGTCAAAGCCCCCCCCCCCCCCATCACAGGTACCGGCCCCACCCAGGGATCAGCTGTGAGCTGCTGGAATGCGTCTGTCCTGGAGACTCAGGGAGCTCAGATGAACGGACTGTCAGTGAACACACCGTTCGTGTTGGATGTGGACGTCTTATCACAGGAATGCCGCCTGTGGAACTGCTAGCTTAGCCATTAGCCACGCTGCTGGCATGCGGTTCAGCAGCTTGTTCATTGTTAAACAGCCGATCAATAACAGCTGATCAATAACAGCCGATCAATAACAGACTTGTAATCTATTCTGATGGTCAATTGATCCTCCTGTGGAGGGAGACACTCTTTAGGTAATACCCTAAAACATTTATGATACAATAAATGTGATTATTTGTTACGGTTTTCATTGAAAGAGAGAAAGAATCAATAATATTCTATTGATCAGTCATCGATCCATTTAGTTTAATTCATCCTGTCTGGATTCAGTCTGATTCCAGGGAGAGATGTTCTTACTGGTCCAGCTTGATGACGTAATGCCGCCCTCTACTGGTCGGGATGGGTAGCAACGCTGCCCTCTACTGGTCGGGATGGGTAGTAACGCTGCCCTCTACTGGTCGGGATGGGTAGCAACGCTGCCCTCTACTGGTCGGGATGAATAACTCCCATGTTTAATGAGGCAGAAAGACTAAACGGTTCTAGATGGAACCCGGCCCAGATTGTAGCGGTTCTGTATTTATAGGAGCCTCCTGGTGGAGCGGTCAGACACACCCGGCCGGCCTCCGCCAACACACACACACACACCATCATCATCATCATCTTCATCAGAGCCTGGGCAGGAAACAGGGGGCGGATCCCAGATGAGTTCAGGAGAACGGGAAGAGATTAATGCTCCTGGGTGGAATCTTTAAACTTCAAACGTTCAAGTCAGACCGTTCTGTTCACCACATGAACCAGAACGCCACCAGCATCGGACCTCCTGCTCCCAGTCAAACCAGCGACGGACCTCCTGCTCCCAGTCAAACCAGCGCCGGACCTCCTGCTCCCAGTCAAACCAGCGCCGGACCTCCTGCTCCCAGTCAAACCAGCGACGGACCTCCTGCTCCCAGTCAAACCAGCATCGGACCTCCTGCTCCCAGTCAAACCAGCACCGGACCTCCTGCTCCCAGTCAAACCAGCGACGGACCTCCTGCTCCCAGTCAAACCAGCATCGGACCTCCTGCTCCCAGTCAAACCAGCATCGGACCTCCTGCTCCCAGTCAAACCAGCGCCGGACCTCCTGCTCCCAGTCAAACCAGCGACGGACCTCCTGCTCCCAGTCAAACCAGCATCGGACCTCCTGCTCCCAGTCAAACCAGCGACGGACCTCCTGCTCCCAGTCAAACCAGCGCCGGACCTCCTGCTCCCAGTCAAACCAGCATCGGACCTCCTGCTCCCAGTCAAACCAGCGACGGACCTCCTGCTCCCAGTCAAACCAGCGCCGGACCTCCTGCTCCCAGTCAAACCAGCGACGGACCACAACACAGAAGCAGACACATAAAACAGGGCGGGACTCCGGCTCGGCTCCAAACTGGGTTTAAAAGGAGTCCGAGTGCTACGGGGTTCCCATCTGAAGATGGTTCTGGTCTAACTTGGACCCGTTAAATTCTGAGATGATCCGGATTCCCGTCTGGATACAGAAACATCTGGATTTACTTATAATGGAGGCTTTAAAAAATAATATCTTGTAAAATCTGCATTTAATTCGAGAAGGGGTCCGATCTGAACCAGCATGAAACACGTCTCCTGGTTCTGATCCAGAACGAGGTCAGGAACAAATATTACATTTTAACATTAAACCATTTATGGATTAAGAATCAGTTAAAAATAAACATCAGCTCTGATTCACTTTGACTTTTCATGTTGGTGTTTAAAGATACCGAGAACCATCTAGAACCTTCTGGTGCTGATCCAGATCACCGTGTGGACGGGGCAGATCCAGATAGGGGGGGCTGCTTGGGGGGGGGGGTCTGTGCTCTCTGAGTTTTTCTCGTTTATTTATTTAATCAGAGCTCTGACGTCACGGGTGTGCATGCTAATCTCCGTGTCGTTGCTGATAATTTGATTTAATCTACTGAATCTAATCTGAACACATTTTCTGGCGTCTCTCTCGCGGCGTGTGTGTGCGCGCGCGCGTGTGCACACACACACACACACACCTCTCGTCTTTTGACGAGCTGTTTCCATAGACCCGTTTACTCGTTTCCGTTTTCGGATCCGGCAACCCGGATCCGTTCCCCAGCCGCTCCGCTGACTGACTTTGACCCGCGGACCGGGCCTGGAATCTCCATGGAAACGGGGGCACGTGTGTGTTGGGGGGGGGGGGGGGGCAGGTGAGCCCCCGGCTCTTTTGTTGGACCTGAAAGCGGGTCTGAATTGATGGATGCTGCTGGAAGGCGGCATGAAAAGAGCCGCAGCCCGACGCGGAGTGAGTCAGAACCGGCCGACCCACAACCCCCCGCGGCCCGGTTCGGAGCCGCCGAACCCGGACCGAGAGTTTTCCACACAGCAAACTTTTCCTTACCTCCGGTCCCGAGGCGCGACTCCTCTCCTCCTCCTCCTCCTCCTGGATGTTTCCGCGCAGTAAATCCCCAAAGTTTTTACCGGATATCGACCTCAGACGTTTAACCGGAAACTTGCCGTGAAAACGCGCGCGTTTCAGGCGGCGGTCGGTGGTTTTCCTCCGGTTTTCCTCCGGTTTTCCACCGGGCTCGGCTCCGTGTTTCGCCCCGCCGCCGAAAGTCAAGTCTGCTGTCTGTCAGTGCTGCCTTCAGGGCCCGTCAGACATATGACGATTCACGGGTGTTCGGCGCGCATGAGCGTGGAAACATTTTTTTTTTTTAATAAACATCAAAGAGACGAGGGACCGCGTGTCACGTGACTCCCGGAATCCCAAGAAAGGGCATTTCCTCTTTAGTATAGTTGTAAGGAATAAAATGAACTTCACTGCAAACAAAACACGGAAGTACGATTTCACTCAAAGGACACCTTGATGACGTCAGACTCACTAACTTGTGGGTGGGGTCCAGACGTGGGGCCTTCCAGGTGAGGCCCCCCCCCGTTAAATATTTACCACAGTTTACCTTTTTAATAAAAACACAAGCGTGCTAATTGTCTAATCGATAAAGTCATTGATTGTTTCAGCTCCGAGGGACATCAGAACCAGATCAGGAGGTGAACTCGTTCTCCTGTCTCCGGCCTGATGATGAAGAAGCTTCCTCTTCATCACCTCTCCCATCTGCTTTGTTTCTGTTTCCTCTTCCTCTTGGTCTGCGACACAATGGCAGCTTCCTGCTTCCTCTGCTTCCTGCTTCCTCTGCTTCCTCTGCTTCCCGAGGCCTCTCATCTCATTATTCCCAGAAAGTTTCTTCATTTTCCTGCCAGTATTTTGAGGTAGTTTAGGAATATTTATAACTTTCCTGGTGTCATATTACACCTGAGATACTCTGTCACCAATGAACATTTTTATTATCAGTTTTGCCGTGAATTAAACTTCAGGCTGTCAATCAAGCAGATATTTTGCTGTAACTATCATTTAGGTAATCTACACCTTATAAAACAATCACATCATAGATCCATTTATAAAAGTGTTAATTTCTGAAACACATTTTTGGTTTATTGCCTCAGAATTTCCTTCGGGATTAATAAAGTTCTAATTTTACCCTAGAAATGACAAACGACATCACAAAACCTTAAAATAGCTCCTGAGAACTTTGTCTCTCCTGCAGACGCGTAAATATGCTGAGTCATGTTCTGCTGGGCACCAAAAAAAAGCTGGCACTTAAATTCACCTCATGTAGTCACAATATCAGTAACTAATCTATGTACCGTAATCAATATTTGTTTATTCGATTTATAGGATGTTTGGCTTCATGTAAATACCAACAATGAAAACATTAACTTTAAATATTAGCTTGCACGTTAAGCCCAGCATGCTAATAATGTGTGGTCAGCCACACTGTTAGCATAGCGCCGCTATCTGCAGGCAGCAGGAAGTGGCTGAACCACGAGCCAACAAAAACCTGAAGTCACTGCTGCAGGATAAACCTGGACTGATTCACATTGTGAACCTGGACTGACTCACATTATGAACTTGGACTGATTCACATTACGAACCTGGACTGATTCACATTATGAACCCGGACTGATTCACATTATGAACCTGGACTGATTCACATTATGAACCTGGACTGATTCACATTATGAACCTGGACTGATTCACATTATGAACCTGGACTGACTCACATTATGAACCCGGACTGATTCACATTATGAACCCGGACTGATTCACATTATGAACCCGGACTGATTCGCCACTTTGTTGCCCTCAGGCACAGCTGGATGTCGTAATCATGTGACTTACGGTGCATTCAGGTGAAGTTGGAATTATCCATAAAATGAGTCATTCACAAAATAATTATAGTTAGAAACAAATCTAAATGTGGCTAAAAGCAGGATGACAAACAGGCTGCTTAGAATCCACCACAGAAGAAGAAGCAACCAGAACAGAGACCACAATGCACTGGGGTACTTCTGGCGGCGTCCTGTCAGGTCACTCTCCCGCCGTCTCCTCCTTCTCCTCCTTCTCCTCCGTCTCCTCCTTCTCCTCACCCCGACGCGTCACCTCCACCGTCAGCACCTCCTCTCCTTCCTGCCGTGATGTCATCCTGATGACCACCGAGCTGTCGGCGGTCTCTGACACGGCGTCGGCGGCGTCCTGAACCGGCGGGAGAGGGACGGGGGAGCGGCGGTGTGTCGGCGAGGGAGGCGGGGCGGGAGGCGGGGCCTGGACGGGACAGAGAGGCGGACTCACTAACTAACAGCTGGCTGGCTGGTGGAGGTGATCTCTTTCTAAACCCCTCCCACCCCTGTGGTATTTCCTGGCTGCATATTAGCGCCCCCTGCTGGGACCGGCGCCCGACCCACCTCTGAGCGCTCCGACGCTGCGTAGGCTTCCCTCAGCTTGGCGAAGGTTCCCTCCATCCCCTCCTGCTTCGTCACCTTCAGAGCCGCCTTGAACATCTTGGGCGTGTCCGGTCGGGCCGGGATGACCCGGGTCGCCTCTTCACCTCCGACCTTTTCCGCCGGCTTTTGATCCTTCGTCAGCATCGTCCTGGAAAACACCGACCGGTCAAAGATCAAAGCAAAAAGTGCAAGACAGAAACGGGGGGGGGAGGGGGGGGGGGCTTGTCCTACCAACACCGACAACACATCCTGCCTCTGCTGCATCAGAACCAGACTGAGCAGCAGTCCTGACCCGAATCCCCGTCCTGATTGGATTAGAGGTAATCCTGCTCAGGGTGGCGGGACGGAGACAGAGGGACGGAGACAGAGGGACGGCAGCCACACCTGGACTCAAACTAGCTTCATTAAAATTAGCGTGTCGTGTTTGTTATTAGCTGGATCTCTGGACGTAGAACTAGCCACGCCCCGCCCCGCCCCGCCCCGCCCCGCCCCGCCCCGCCCCTGAACCCGGGAACCAGGCGCCGCCGGCCTCGGGACTCTTACTTGGCCTTCTTTCGGAGGAGTTTCTGGGATTCCGGGTAGTGAACCAGGATCTCCGCCAGGTCCTTCTTGTCCAGGATGAAGAGGTTTGCGAATCCGTGAGCCTTCACGTTCGCCGTGCGTCGGTTCCCTCCGCCGCCCGCCAGCAAGCTGACCAATCAGAGAAGAGAGTGATGTCACACTCGAGTGTCAGAGAGAATGTATCCTCAAGCCGGAGAGGTCTGCGTGTGTATTTATTATTATTACAAATCTTTGTTATTGTTAGCCATTTAGCATGCTAGCAGTTTCCATGGTAACATGTTGTGAGTTTAACCCAGGTCTGGATGTTGAGGAACTTTTACTCAACTCTAGTCCTCGGGATTTATTGATGATGAATAATCTGACCCCCCCCCCTCCAATAATGACTCGTCCCACATCCTCTGCTCTAATTGGCTGACGGGATTACCTGATCTCTCCGAACACCGAGCCGGCTCTGATGGTGACGAACACCGTTTGCAGGTCAGGACCGCCCACCACCTGGACCTCCCCCTGTTTGATGATGTACATCTCCCTGCCGATCTCCCCCTGCAACACAC
Organism: Brachionichthys hirsutus; assembly: GCF_040956055.1. Classification (NCBI taxonomy): domain Eukaryota; kingdom Metazoa; phylum Chordata; class Actinopteri; order Lophiiformes; family Brachionichthyidae; genus Brachionichthys; species Brachionichthys hirsutus. The sequence goes on from NC_090897.1 coordinate 1,005,123, forward strand.
ACACACTCAGAGGGTCAACACACACACACACACACACACACAGTGCTCGGACAGGTGAGCTTACCTTCTTACAGACGAAGTCTCCGGGCAGGTAGACGACGGACTTGAGCCTCGTGAGCAGGTCGAACACCATCTGCCTGTCGCAGCCCTGAGAGAGAGAGAGAGAGAGAGAGAGAGAGAGAGAGAGAGAGGCGGGTCAGGAGGGCGCCTTCGACCTGCACCTGAAGCATTTACCTGTTGTCAGGCATCTACCTGGAACAGCGGCACCTTGCTGACGATGGCGTAGTTCACGTCCACGGCGATGTCCAGCCTCATCTTGGCAGGAAGTTGGATCAGCAGCTCCTGTTCATCTGAACACAGAAGGTATTGATCCATTGATTTACTCGAGCATTGGAAGCGACCCTAGCCCCGCCTCTGCTGTTGATTGAAGTCGTTTCCTCTCGCGCTTACCCAGCATGCCCTGGCTCTTCCAGGTGTAGTCGTACCAGGTCTTGATGCGGTTCTGGACCTCTGGGGGGATGCTGTAGGAGTTCATGTACTTGGCGGTGCTGTCCATACAGGCCCGGTAGTAGTTCTCCCCGGCCGTCGCCGCGCCGACCACGTCCCTCATCTGCCAGACACCCCGGCAGCAGTCAGCCCCAGCACGGCGTCTAACGAACGGAGACGAATCAAGCCACACCCACCTGACCAATCATGATGGAGAAAGCAAAGACGCCGATGAAGTAGTTGATGAGCTGGAAGCAGATCTCAAAGACGGTGGTGGGGTCGGGGAGGCCCCCGATGGTGATCAGCGTCTTCACGGCGAAGTAGTAGCAGCGAATGTAGCTGGAGGAGGAACCCGGTAAAAGCATCGTTTATCACGGCGGCGGCGAGGCGACAGGAGGCGGAGCTTCTTACGCGTTGCCTTTCCCGTTGTAGACCCACTTGGTGGATCCCAGTCCCTCGTAGTCGGAGCCCCAGTAGAAGAGACAGGCGTTGATGTGCAGGGAATAGAGCAGGTAGGCGGAGGTCCGGATCACCCTGACACACAGCGCAGTCTCACGCGGCGTTCCGCAGGGCCTCGTTCCGAGACCACGACGGCAGTCGCCTGTCCGGGTGCCATTAAACTCACCTGTAGATGTACGCCTTCTTCATTACTGCCTCCATCCTGTCGTTGAACTCAAAGAACACCGTGTACTGAGAGGCGGGAAGGACGGCGGCAGGAAGTGGGAAGACATGGAAGGACGTCGGCAGGAAGCGGGAAGACGTGGAAAAAGGAAATGGGGAGAAATGGGATAAACGTGGATCCGCAAGGAATGAAGAGGAACGCTGGTTCTAAAAACAGAAATGATGAAACATCCAGAAGAAATGAACGCTCATAAATAATGAGTTACCAGCTGACTGGGCGGGGCTAGATGGTGACTGAACGCTAACTGCTAACTATTGGTTACATTATCATCGGCGTTCTTCACGCATTATTAGCTGGATGATCAATAGTCCAACATTAATTGTGACCGGCGAGAGGCCAGAAGGTGATCAGCAGGAAATGATCCGATATAAGATCCTGAACTGATCTATTGATCCATTGATCAGCTGATCCTGACCTTCAACAGCCGAGGGAACCGGAGCAGAGAGTTGACTCCAGTGAAGTAATAAAATATCTCCATCGGAAACAGACTGATGACGTCCATCTGTGGAAATCAGGGCTCATCAATAATCTATTCATATGTGATCCATTGAATCTATGAAAGGGGGCGGGGCTGAGGTCTCACCTTGAACCTGTCGGTGGTCATGTAGTTCTCTCTCATGTCCTTTTTATCACACTGAAACAAACAGAATCCAGATTAAAGACCGGAATCAGGAAGAACATTGGATCCGATATTTCTGACTCCACCCACCACAATGTCTCCGCCCCGTACGAATTGCAGCCTGGACTGGAACACCAGGATGTCCGCGATGTAGATGAGGTCGCAGGTGTAGTCGGCCAGCAGCCACAGGTGGATGTTTTCTGGCGTCTGGTAGGGAAAGGCCCAGCGGACCGGGATCAGCCACATGTTCCAGTTCCACGCCGCCACCACCACGAACAGCCAGAAGACGTAGATCAGATCTGTGGACAGTCTGGATCTGAGCTCCGAGCCTCCTCGTCCAGGTAATAGAGGGCTGGCAGTGCTCACCTGTGAAGGGGTCGATGCTGGAGGGGAACCGGTACTCCAGGATGGCCCCGAGCCAGGCTGGAAGCGGCGGCAGTTTCAATCTGGGAAATTGCACTGGATGTCCCAAAAGTTTGAAGGGGAGCTCAAACTCCTTCTCTTCGTCTTCGGCAGGAGCATCAGCCTTCGTCTCGTCTCCTGGTGGAGGAGGAGGAGGAGGGGGAGGCGGAGCTTTGCTTGGGGCTGCAGAGACAAAATGAACGTATTCTGAAGGAGCTTCAACCATCGCGAGGCAAAGAAGTGAAAACTGACGCGAGGACGCACAGGCCGATGGACTCTCCTCCTCGGACTCGTCCGCGTCCAACAGACGCTCCTTCTGCCGCTCGGTCCGACCTTTGAGCAACCCGACCAGCTGGTAGAGGCGGTCCTGGATCGCCACGCTGCCAACGCTGGCCGCGGAGAGGGGGCGTGTCCTGCAGGAGGACAGCAGGAGGACTTAAACATGGAGGACAGAAAGGACGGACAGAGGTAGTGTCTCTCACTCGTCATCTGCTGTCAGCAGCTCTCCCTGATTGGTCAATTCTTGAATCTCCTGGTCTGCAGACAGATCGCCCGATGGCCTGAAGGGGGCGACACGTTACGACAGCAGAAGTCGCGCCTGAGCGGGAGGACGCTAGCGGACGTCGCTACCTGAGCCGAGACTCCGGGACGTTTTCGGTGGTGATGATTTGGGGGACGCTCAGACCGCTCTGCTGTCCCACATCGTCCACCTTCAGGCCCGGCGCTTCAGCCACACCCCCGCCGCAGCTTCCTGTTCCTGTTCCTGTTCACGGACCAGTAGGCGACACGTTAGCGAGCTACGGCTAGCTAAACAGGCTAATACTGGACACAAGGAAGAAACGCCCGTAAAGTATATTAACATTATAAATATAAGAAATCTAGGAGTCACCACTAAAGTCTGTGGAGGGGCGGAGCTAAACAGGGAGAGCTTCTCGTCTTTAGAGCATTTGCCTCCAGCTCTATGAAGTCATTCCAATGACATCACACATATCCTGTGACATCACCTGAAGCACAGTTGGCTGGCAGCTGGTGAAGCAGTGCATGATGGGAGTGATGGCGAGGAGGATGTGGGGCGCTACAGCTACAGAGGCACTTCATCGGCTCACATCTACACAAACGTCCGGCATCTATGAGGTTCACTAGGATGAGGAGGGCGGGGTTAAGGCTGCTGAGGATGCTGGGAGTTCAGGCGCCTGAGGCGGTCCATGATGCCCGCGCAGCAGCGGCGGGCCTGGGCGGGGAACTGGGACAGCTCCCGGGTCAGCGTGGGAGGGGTGAGGTCATGCATCCGCATCCTGCAGCTCTCCAGAAGCTCGGCAGCGAGCGGGAATCGGAGCAGGAAGCTCTTTATCGGAGAACACGCGTCGGGAACTAGAGGAGGAAACAATCGGAGTAGACGAAGAAGAGGTAAGACTCCGCCCGGGCGAGACGGAGGTGGAAAAACTCCGACAGGTGATCGTTTACCTGAGCCGTCTCATTCAGGGCTTGAATCGATTGGTCTATCTCACTGCCAATCAAATAATCAATAGCTCTGCTTCGTTTTAATTTCAATAAATACAGGAGGGAAACATATTTTAGTCTTCACTGCATGTTTAAATGTTCATGTTCAAAAAGTTTAAAGGTAAATGATAATAGAATATTTCTTCTTCTGGTCATTTAGGATGGGCCAAGTGGGTGGGCCCAAGCCTGTTTGGCCCGCCCACAATGCTACATCATCATCATCATAACCACATCATGTAATATATTTATGAAAATTAGTCAAATTGGAGCTGACTCAACAAAATAAGATTAAATAAACCAATAAAAAAAAATGAATTATATTATTCTATTTTTACTAATTGTACTGCAGTTTAATTTTTAATTGTAATAGTAGTAAAAATTAAACCCTGCTGTTTTCGTGGGCTCACCTCCAGAGCTGCCATCTCCTTCTTCTTCTGCTTCTTTATCTTTATTGACCTAAGAGAAGAAGAAACACAGAGTCAAAGTAAAGTAACGCTATTCTCTTCTCACCACATTATTACTTAATATTAACTCCATTTAACAGTCAGAAATCAAACATGAACAATATTTTCCTATTATCATTACGCAGCACCTGAAAACCACATGAATACCTCCCAATACTTCACTACTCCAACCAGCAGGGGGCGGCGCACGCCGCAGCCTTACAGACAGTTGCACCTGATTCGTGGTCGAAGGGCCGTCTGGAGTTTGTGGCTCCGGTTGTTGGCTGACGGGTCTGGAGACCGGACTCTCCAGGTCCCTCCTCTCTGACGCTGGCTCCGCCTCTGTTGATGAAGGGGAGGCGTCTTCTTCATTCTCCTCCTCCAGGATGTTGGGCAGCCTGTCGGGACGAGACAGCGGTTACTGGAGGACACCTGTCTCGTCGCCGGGACACCGTCTTCTCACTCACGGCTCGTTGGCCTCTGACAGCGTTTCGATGACGATCTTTGCTGGAAGCTCCACCTCCAGCTGTCGGACCGCCTCCTCGGCGGCCTTCCTGGCCATCTCCTCTGCGATGCGTGCCGCCTCCAGACGCTCCTGCTGCAGTCTGCGCAGGGCAAAGGTCAAACTGAGCCTTCCTCCAGCTGTGAGGCGTCTCCCTCTGCGCCGCGGGACCCGGCGCCGGCTCACCTTTCCTCCATGTGCGCTAACAGCGCTTCGCCAACCTCCTTCCGGATGCTGTCCATCACGGGACTCTCCGGATTCACTTCTTCTCTCTGCAACCAGAGACGAGCTCTGATGTCACAGTAGTGATGTCACAGTAGTGATGTCATCGGACGGCGATGCTCTCTGCGCCGTGACGCAGAACTGAAAGTACCCTGCGCTGATCGGAGTCATTTTACCTGAAGGCTGACTCACCTCCTCCACCAGCTGCACACTCTTGTGCTGTGACTCCTGCCTGGCCTCCTCCTGCTCCTCCTGCTCCTCCTGCTCCATGTCCTCCAGCACCAGGTCTGTCTTCTTCTGCAGGACTCTGACTGAACGCCAAGATGGCAGGAAGAGCTGAGGGTTATCTGCTTGTGTGTGTGTGTGTGTGTTTCTGCTGCACACACACACACATTTATTGATTACAGAATCTATCGATCTATGATGATATGATGATGATCACTGAACAGATTCATTGGTTGATCCTTCCAAACACAACAAAAACAAGACAACTCTGAACTCTGAATGTTTTTATTCCATGAATAGTTTAATGAGTTAATGATGGCAGCTAGTTAGCTGAGTGTAAGGACGCTAAAGAGGTTCCAAATGGTCCAGAGTCCAGCATCTAGTCTAGAGTCCAGCATCTAGACTCTAGACTCTAGACTCTAGAGTCCAGCATCTAGAGTCTAGAGTCCAGCATCTAGAGTCCAGACTCGACAGACCAGAGTCTAAAGTCCAGAGAAAATTGTGTCAAATCTAAATCCATGTCCCGTTTGTCTTTCGTCTTTTGTCTTTTAACCGCTGCCGCTCTGAGTTGTGATGTCATAACGTTCAAACTGCCCGAGCCGCGTGTTTCAGTGAGACTCTGTCCCGCTCTTCCTTCTCCTTCTGTTTTAAGGGGCTCTCGCTGCTCTTCCCCCCTGAAACAGAAGGAGAAGAGCAGCCCGGTTAGAGCCTGCCTCATCACTGACACCAGCCCCCCCCCCCCCACTGATCAATGTCCATCATCATTGATGCAGGTGTTACACATAATGCTTAGTGTAGCTAATGCTCGGCGATGTCTGAGCGCTAGCCTCCTAGATGCTAACGCTCATACTTACTGCACTGCACCTCGCCGCCGCCGCCCTGCGTGAGGAACGAACGACGAGATTCAGGTGTGGTGAAATATGGCGTCCGACGTGCGCCACGAAACAGTCCCGTGCCTCACCTGCTTCTGAACGGGCTGAGGCAGCAGCCGTCCAATCCCGTTGACGATCCAGCCCACCATGCTGTCAACGCACCAATGAGCAGTCAAACGCTCAAACATAATGCTACGCTAGCATGAAGAGAATAGCAGACATTATCCTTGCTGCTTGTAGCTAGCTTTTAATGTTTTCAAAGTTTTCAAAGTTTTTAATGCTATAAGATTAACAAGCATATCGGTTTGTACCTAGCATAGCAACAGCAAGCAGATCAGATGCTATGCTGTTTACACTAACGGCTGGTTTGTAATTAGCCAGTGAGCTGTTAGCATGTAGCCGACTGGTTTTTCGTTAGCTGCCTGTTTAGCATTTATATGTAGCATCACGCCTCTTGATCTTAGTTTAAAGTCTGGATGAACGCGTTTCGTCCTACTTGGACCGCTGCTCTGCGTCTGTAGACCCGAGGGGTCAAACGAGACAACATTTAACCCCTTCAAACCCACACAGACGCGTATCAATGAAACCGATCAGAAGGTCATCTGTCCCGCTGGAGAGGACTCTAGCATGGTAGCAGGGTGCTAGCACAAGACAACAGGTTAACAGTGGGTGCTTGATGTTATAATGATGTCTAAAATACCTGACCTCTGACCCCTGGACTGACCGCTCAGACTTCCTGTTTATCTTACTTGTCAGAGTTGGCTGGTTTCACAGGAGGCGGAGCTTCTGCTGCCGGAGCCGCTGCTGTTCAAAGATAATTTATTCACCAGAGAAATAGGAAATAAATTCTGTGGTTGATAAATAAGTATTTATCTTATTTATCTTCATTCTTATTTATAAATAAGTATTTATCTTATTTATCTTCATTATGATTGGACGTCGGTCAGACGCACCTTTGCTCAGAGGAGGAGCTTCGGCCTTCTCCGTCTTTGAGCGAATCTCCGGCTGTGGGACGACTTTATCAAAACCCTGTTTGATCCAGTCTATCATTCTGCCACACACACACACACACACACACACACACACACACACACACACACACACACACACACACGCATACGCACACGCACACGCACACGCACACGCACACACAAATAAATGAATGCAATAAAATTCTCCATTTCTCTCTTGAATCAATATTTGCCTGATTTATATGATCAATGGATTTGCTTATTGATTTTAATAATGCTGTCAAAGTTACATCTAGAAATAAAAACCTGTTCATCCAACTTCTGTAAACTATTGTTAAAACTATTGTGTGTTAAACCTGGACCAACACACATACGCACACACCTGGGTGGGAGGGGCTTGCTGTCCTCTCCCTGTGGCTCCACCCTCACCACCTGAGGCTCTGCAGCTGAAACGCACCAGACGTTCATTCTCATCTCAGCATCTGAACGGCCGGGCGGAGATGACGTCGGAGTCTCACCTGGAGCTGCTGCTGCCGGACACACCTGAGGAGAAGCAGAGCACGAGGTCACCTGACCAGCAGAGGGTACTGTGGGACAGTTACCTGTCCTTATCTACCTGCTCCTGCCGCACCTCGGCGAGACGCTCGGCGGCGGCTGGCGGCTCCTTGGCCTTCAGGTCGGGATGAGGAACGACTTTGTCCAAACCCTGAGCGATCCAGGCCATCATCCCCTTCCTGTGAGGGAGGAAGATCAAAGACACCTGCAGGCGTCTGAACCAATCAGCTGCAGCAGGAGGCTGACCCCCGAGGAGCTGCCGGGATCTATTGGGTCTATCTAAAGATCCGAAATCATTCTACAGGAGCCCAGAGCGGACAAAAAACACGGGCACTATTTGGCATTCAGTCTGTGGGAGTGTTTCTAAAGCAGCTCAGTATTTGGCAGGAGCTTCCGTGACGGTCACTCACTCGTCTTCAGGGTTACTGTCGTCCAGAGAAAGCAGTCAGAGACGAGAATCAGCAACACACACACACACACACGCACACACACACACACCCACACAGACACACCCACACACACACACACGCACACACACACACACACACACACACGCACACACACACACACACACACACGCACCCACACACACACACACACACGCACACACGCACACACGCACACACGCACACACACACACACACACACACGCACGCACACACGCACGCACGCACGCACACACACACACACACACAGACACACAGACACACACGCACACACACACAGACACACACACCCACACCCACACCCACACACACACACGCACGCACGCACGCACACACGCACGCACGCACGCACACACACACACACACACAGACACACAGACACACACGCACACACACACAGACACACACACCCACACCCACACCCACACACACACACACACACACACACACACACACACATCTCTCATCACCACATCCCCGTCCCTGTTTCATAAATAGGTTTCCTCTGGTTCACTTCCTGGATGATGTCACCACGACTCACCTGTTCCCCTCTGCTGTCGGCGCCTCCTGCTGTCCTTGGTCAGGTTGTGGAGCCGCTGAAGAAACGATAAAGTTTTAACGTGAGGCCAGAAACAAAATGAAACACATGTTGTTGAAACCCGACCTTTAGTTTTGTTGTCATCTTGAAAAGTGACTTTCCTTTCCTGTGGGAAGCAAAACAGGCACAAAGCAGGAAATGAGGAGAGTGGGACAAAGCATCAGGTCAATAAACAGAGGCGTGGCTTACATTGACAGGGGGCGGGGCAGCAGCAGAGGGCGGGGCGGTGCCGGTCGTTTTGGGTGGAGGCTCAGGCGGCTGTGGAACCACTTTGACCACCCAGCTCAGCATCCTGGAAGACAAGGTCACAAGAAGACGCGTCTCGTGACCTCGATGCCAAACAGAACCCAAATGATGATGTCATCGTTTAACCCGACCCGCGCTCAGATCACGCCTGGCTCAGTGTCAGGTCCACTTACAGCCGACCCGCCGTGACCCTAATCCACCACAGGACGTCCCGCCGCAGAGGGACGTCCACAGAAAGTCCAGTTCAGAGTCAGCTGGACGGTGTTAGCCAGTTAGCTTTAGCCAGTTAGCTTATGGCCAGTTTAACTGGGTGACAGTTGGAGAGTAAATAAAGTCCGCTGGTTAAACAGATGAACGACCAGCTGGAACCTGGTTGGCCCTCAGTAAAAACAGTTCATCCTCTGGGGACACCGCTGTCCTGGTTCTGGTCCGAAACAGTTTGGCTTCGTGAACGTTTTAGTGGGTCGAAAAGGAACCAAAGAAAAAACATAAAGCTGCAATCCAGACAACAACAAAAACTGCTGAGGAACCTTTTCTGGACTTTCCCATGTTTGATCCGGATCACAGTGTGAACAGAGAACTGAATCCGGTCCTCCTCATCAGAACCGATGCTTCGTCATCAATAGACACGATCCAAACACAAATTCAGCTGGGACATGTGGGTCTGGGTCCCGGGGTCCCGGGTCCTACCTGAGGTGTTCAGTCCAGGTCCAGCAGCATCCCAGCGCGGCGTGAAGACGCTGAAGTCCAGCGGGGATCTGAACCCTCTGCAGGGATTATGGAGGAACTAACGGGATTAGAGAAGGACAGGACGACACGGGGGTGAAACGGGCCCGGATTAGCTGAAACACGAAGCCCGTTGGTGGTTCTGGTTCTGTGTGAGTTGAATATCTCTAACACCTTTAGAAATGTTAGATTGTGGGTCTGATTTAAGTGATCAACACCGAGGGGCGGGTCCAACTCAATCTGAGCCCGAATACAGAACCACCAATCAGAACTGGATTCAGCCTTAAATTGTTAGTTAAACCAATCAGAGCGTCCCATTCCATTTAAAGGATATCCGGACCGGGCCACCTCTGGATCCTCCAGGAAGAACTGGGAATCACCGAGGAGATAAAAACCTGGAATACCAGATTAGTCATGGATGGACAGATGGATGGACGGATGGATGGATGGACAGACGGATGGACGGATGTAGGACCAGATCAGAACAGAAAATGATCTGGCAGATCACCTGCAAGACGAGGTTCAGGGCCAAACTATCCAGCACTTAGCTCTAAAGCTCATTACTGTCACTTTCCAACACCTCAGTAAGTCAGAAAACAGTTTGTCATGTGACCCAGCAGAGGGCTGAGCAGCATCGGACCAAGACTGGATCTGAACCAGGACCAGGAAACAAACTACTTTCATGGAGCGGCGGTAGCAAAAAGAACGCAGTGGGCTGGACCATTTCACTGTGAGAACCCGGACCGTTTCACTGTGGGACCCCGGACCGTTTCACTGTGAGAACCCGGACCGTTTCACTGTGAGAACCTGGACCGTTTCACTCTGGGAACCCGGACCTTTTCACAGTGAGAACCCGGACCTTTTCACAGTGAGAACCCGGACCGTTTCACTGTGGGAACCCGGACCGTTTCACTGTGGGAACCCGGACCGTTTCACTGTGGGAGCCCGGACCTTTTCACAGTGAGAACCCGGACCTTTTCACAGTGAGAACCCGGACCGTTTCACTGTGGGAACCCGGACCGTTTCACTGTGGGAACCCGGACCGTTTCACTGTGGGAGCCCGGACCTTTTCACAGTGAGAACCCGGACCGTTTCACTGTGAGAACCCGGACCGTTTCACTGTGGGAACCCGGACCGTTTCACTGTGGGAACCCGGACCGTTTCACTGTGGGAGCCCGGACCGTTTCACTGTGAGAACCCGGACCGTTTCACTGTGGGAACCCGGACCGTTTCACTGTGGGAACCCGGACCGTTTCACTGTGGGAACCCGGACCGTTTCACTGTGGGAGCCCGGACCTTTTCACAGTGAGAACCCGGACCGTTTCACAGTGAGAACCCGGACCGTTTCACTGTGGGAGCCCGGACCGTTTCACTGTGAGAACCCGGACCGTTTCACTGTGGGAACCCGGACCGTTTCACTGTGGGAGCCCGGACCTTTTCACTGTGGGAGCCCGGACCTTTTCACTGTGAGAACCCGGACCGTTTCACTGTGGGAGCCCGGACCGTTTCACTGTGGGAACCCGGACCGTTTCACTGTGGGAGCCCGGACCTTTTCACTGTGAGAACCCGGACCGTTTCACTGTGGGAGCCCGGACCGTTTCACTGTGAGAACCCGGACCGTTTCACTGTGAGAACCCGGACCGTTTCACTGTGGGAGCCCGGACCGTTTCACTGTGAGAACCCGGACCGTTTCACTGTGGGAACCCGGACCGTTTCACTGTGGGAGCCCGGACCGTTTCACTGTGAGAACCCGGACCGTTTCACTGTGGGAACCCGGACCTTTTCACAGTGAGAACCCAGACCGTTTCACTGCGTGATCTGCAGCGCCACCAGACCGCTAGGCTCATTCGGTTCTGTTTGTTTTGGATCTGTTTCCGGTATAAACCAGATTACGGGATCCTGCAGAACCTCCTGGTGGTTCGTTAGCAGTGTTTGTGTTAAAGCTGTTAATGTGGCCCGAGCAGGATTAGCTGCTCACGGGGTTAAACCCAGCATCAGCGAAACACAGGATTGGAGCTCAGGTGCTGCAGGTACCCGATCCAGATCACACACCTGAGAACACACGAGGGAGTTTGGGTCTTACCAGGTCGCCGTGGCAACAGACCAACACGTCTGTTCCAGAGGTTGGTCTTCCTAACATCGTTTTCCAGTTCTTCCCGGCTGTCCAGAAAGGGGCGGACCCGACCCGATCGGACTCCATCAGAGCTCCAGACCAGACGTTGATCTCACTAAAATAAATAACAAAATAATATAAGACTCCGACCGGGACAGGCGCTGACCCTGAAGCGGCACCCCCCATCACATGCTAGCATTTATGCTAAAAGTAGCTCCTAGCCTCCTTTCCTGTCCTGCATCCTTGCTTCCTCTTTTCGTTTTTCTACTTTTCTACAAGTTCTAATAGATTTTAAATCAGTTTTTGAAAAAAATCTATTACCCTTTGATCCGGCTCGTCTGGATGAACTACAGGTTCTGGGTTACTGTGGGGAAGTCTGTCTGAGGTTCAATCTGCTCACAGCGCCCTCCTGTGGAGAAGAAAACGGCAACAACAGAAGAAAACCATTAGGGGGGATCTGAACCCAGCAGACAGCCTAAAGGTTTAAGCCCCACGGGCTCTGAGACATTCTATGTTGGAGCCAGGAAAATAGAGTCTCTTGACATGTCTCTGACGAGTTACTTCAGATTGTGTTACCACGGTAACGGGGCCGAGCGTACATTTCAGTTGAACACACTGACGGTTCGGCTGCTCCCCGAGAGTCCAGCCACATTCCTCTGGATTGCATCATCGCAGAAACCCCGCCCCCTCAGCAAGGATCAATACCTGAGATACACAATACGCTCAGTGTGCGTGTGTGTGTGCGCGCGTGTGTGCACGTGTGTGCGCGCTACGAGCTGTAACACCGGGTTTCCAGGATAAAGGCGTTAAAGCCTCGGTTCCTCTCGGAGACTTCCTGAATCTGATGGTTCATGTTCAGGATGCCACATCTGAGAGGTAGAATCAGCCAATCGGAGAGGAGCGTCCGCCGGGGCCTCGGGTTTCTGATTGGAGGAAACTCCTGCTCTCTGCTGGAGTGGTTCCCCCTAACGGATCGATCCGGTGGCCCCCCCTAACGGAACCATCTAGTTTAGTCCTGCCTCTATTTATTTGTTCTCAACATTTTCTGCTTTCCTGTTTATTATTTATTTTTCCTGTTTATTATCTGAACAGGATTGCGCGAATCATCCGCCGCCGCCGCCCTCCAACTCGTCCAGTCGACTAAAAGGACAAAGGTTGCAGACGCCCTTCAGGCGACCCTCGACCCTCTGGTTCAGGTTTATCAGCTCTGATTCACTCCCCTTATGTTATAAACTGCCAACCAATCAGACGCCAGTATTCCTCTGACCTCGTAATAAAGCAGAAAGGAGGCGGGGCAATCTGTGAGGAATTTATGTCCAGTGTGAAAATCTCCTCCTCTGAGTCACTGTGTGTGGCGTGTGTGTGCGTGTGTGCGTGTGTGTGTGCGCTGGTATTTAAACACCACACCCTATCCGGGTCTGGATCATAACGGCGCTGCTGCCCGTCTGAAGGTAAGAAACCTTAAACCTCCTGATGTTGTCTCTCATGAAGGACCGCGGGACGTCCCATCAGAGGGTTCTGGTGTTTGGACCTTAACTCGGTTACGTGTGCTACTAGTCGCTCCCTGTGCCCCCCCCCCCCCCTCCGTCGGGGGGGACCACAGGGAGCAGACGGAGCGCTGCAGTCCTGATCCCGAAGCTGCGGACGCATTCCGCTGTGAGGAAGAGGAGGAAAGCGATGAAGGCGTCCCCTGCCCTGCTGGACGTCCCAGAAAACAATCGCTGCAAACAGATCCATTTATGAAAGGCAGGATCAGAACCAGCTCTTACTTTGAAATCTGCAGGATGAGGACTTTTCTTCCAGCTGTTTTTGAATTAAATCTAAATTTGTCGTGGGAGTAGCATTCATCCTTCAGAATAAAAGCCTGATGTTAGGCTTTTAATCTGAAACCCACCCTGATTATAGACCAGAACTCTGGACTGTTTGTGTTGCTAGGTGATGAAGGGCTGACACTCCACTTCCTGTTTGTGTTCTGAGAATGACTTCCAGATGTTTCGGTTCTTTGCTGGTTTGGGTTCTCCGGGTTCTCCGGGCGGTTCCATTGTTCCTCACAACCGTTAGATTTACGAGTCCTTATCTGGAGACTCAATAAATCCAGCCCACCTCTCAGTCTGGTGCGTTTACTGCCCGCGGGATTCTGCAGCTCCACCCATTCAAGACTTTTCTCTTCTGCAGATCTGAAACGTCATTTTCTTTATGAACATTTATGAACGAGTGAAGAAGACGAGCCATTGCAGCCACCATGAACGAGGAAACGTCACGTGCTCACATCTCTCTGTCCTGATTCGCTGCAGGTCGAACCCGACATGGCGCTGGTGTCCGAGTTCCTGAGCAAACTGACGCTGGCATACGGGGGGGTGAGTCCCACACAGGAAACCACCGTGTGCCTCTAGCGTCCTCGGCGTGAGTCCGACGCACGTGGGCGACGCCCTCCTGTGGGCGGGAGGTTGTGCGCCTGAAGCCGTGATGAAATTTACTGTAGTCATAAAGCAGGTAAAGGTGTGGCTCGCCCCCCCCCTCCACCCCACCCGTCTGATAACCGGAGGACTTCCAGAGGTTCACCGATCAATCATCCATTCTCCAGAACTCCCAGTCTCCCTCCAGTGGATCAGCGCTGGTCCTGCTGGTTCATTGATTACATCACGCGTAATCGTATCGCACTGATCGATCGGCGACTCCCGCAGGTGGGATTCCTGCCAATGCCTTTACAGCGAACTGTTTCCGATTGGTCGACGCCATTGCGTCGCCATGGCGTGCTTCAAACGACCGTCACACCAAGAAATAGATCCGGTTCTGACGGTCAGCAGCCGATCCGACTAGGAATCGACTGCATCCGATCACCCAATCGATTGTCGGTGATGTCACTGGGACGCGGTATCCGTAAAAATACTTAATGTAAAACAATCAAAACGTATTAAAGGACCAAATTCATCAAATCAAAGGAACGATTTTGGCTTTATGTTTTTGTCCCACAGAGGCCACCATACATTTGTGAGGTCACATGTCCCTGTCTGTCCTCTGTAGGAACCAGAGCCTATATTCCCCACCGTGGTGCCGGTGAGCGACTTCGACCCGGTCAAAGATGCTGCCAGGATCGAGACGGCCATCAAAACCAAAGGTGAGGGGTCCGAACACGGAGCCTGGCGGTTCTGGTTTCTAGACGTGAAAGGAGGAGCTGCTTCTTTAAAAGTGGACAGAACACAGACCGGCGCAGGCCTGCTGGACTTCTCACAACAGCGACGTCACCATAGCAACCGGCAGAGTTACATCATTCCCTTGATTTCCTTAAAAGGCCGGGGTGGCTGTCGATGCTCGGTTTACTCTCCAGGACTGAATTCGTACCTGGCGCAGTAGAAACAGCGCTTGCATGTCTTCCCGTAGGCGTGGACGAACAGACCATCATCGACATCCTGACCCGGCGCAGCTCCGAGCAGCGGCGGGAGATCGACTTTCACTACGAACGACTGGCCAAGAAGGTTCTCCAGCAAACAGCTTCCAAGACGCCCCCCAAGTCTGTTTCTGTGGAGCAAGTTTCAGCTTTGATTCTCGTGTCCCTTTAGGATCTGGTCTCCGCCCTTAAGGGGGCGCTGTCCGGCTCTATGGAGGCTCTCATGCTGGGTCTGATGAAGAGTCCGGCTCAGTACGACGCCTCTGAGCTGAAAGCCTCCATGAAGGTGAGCATCTCGGACAGGACGATTAGCGTATTAGCTCAGGTCTGTGGGAGGTGACGGACCTTTGACCAATCAGAAGGCCCGATGCGATGAGTCTAATTGGACCTGCTGTTGTTTCCAGGGACTGGGGACAGATGAGGAGCCCCTCATTGAGATCATCTGTTCAAGAACCGACGAAGAAATGATGGAGATCAAGAAGGTTTACAGAGACAGTGAGTTCCTACGTCATCCTTTAGCATGTTTGCTGCTTGTCTTGGGTTAGCTCTAGCGACACGCTCGCGTGGCTAACCCCCTGCTGTGTCTGCAGTGTTTAGGAAGGACCTGGAGAAAGACATAGCAGGAGACACATCAGGAAACGTCGCCAAGCTGCTGCTAGCGCTGGTTGAGGTAGCCTCCCTAGCAGATGCTACTGCTAGCTGCTAGCTGCTAACTCGCGCCGTGTTTCTGTACATTTGTAATCCTGACATGACGATGTCTCGCTCTCCAGACAAAGAGAGACGAGCCCTCTAACGTGATCGACTACGAGAAGATCGACGAAGACGCCCGAGTGAGTCCAACCACACGAGGACTTCAAAAAGCGGCAAAAAAAAATCTGTCCTTCAGAGAGACAGGAATCAATCCACCGATCAATAAACCCTCTGTTCCGTGTGATCGTCTCAGTCTTTGTACGAAGCCGGGGTGAAGAGGAAGGGAACGGACGTGGTGACCTGGATCTCCATCATGTCTAGCAGGAGCGCCCCCCACCTGAAGAGAGGTGAAACTGCACCTCAGTTATCATTAGACGAGGAACGCTTAAAGGGTTAACTGGCCAATCAATAAGTCTGATCGGTGATGCTTCCTGTGCCGTCAGTGTTTGAGCGCTATAAGAGCTACAGCCCGTACGACATGAAGGAGAGCATCCGGAAGGAGGTGAAGGGCGACCTGGAGAAGTCCTTCCTCACGCTGGGTAATCCGATTACTCTTCCAGTTTGATTTCCTGTCGTACTGGACACCAGGACAGGCAAGGACAGGTGAGGACAGGTGAGGACGGGGGACTCCTTCATCGCTTTCCTCCTCTTCTTCACAGTGGAATGCTTTGAGAACAAGCAGCTGTATTTCGCCAACAGACTCAACGACGCCATGAAGGTTCGTTCCTCTCGTTCTCGCCACTAATGTGAAGTAACTAAGTACTTCTACTCAAGTTCCTCACCAGGGGGGGTCTGATAAATACCTGCTGATCAATAACTGAACGATCAGGATTGATTAAAACGTAGAATCTAAAGGTAGAGAATGGAAATGTTCACGATGTTTGTTCCTCCCGTCCCCGCCCCCTTGGTGGCCCCGCCCCCCCCTCTGGCCCCGCCCTCTGCAGAGTAAAGGAGCGAAGGAGAAGGTGGTGACCAGGATCATGGTTTCTCGCTGCGAGGTCGACCTGATGAAGATCAGGACGGAGTTCAAGAGGCAGCACAAGAGATCTCTGTACCAGGCCATCGCTGTGAGTGCCCGAAGGCCCTGAACGCACCGCGATGAGTTCACCAACGCTCTAAAGACGCTCTAAAGCTGGTTGTGTTGTAGGACCACACCAAAGGAGACTACCAGAAGGCGCTGCTCAGTCTGTGTGGGGGAGACGACTGAGGACCGGACTCCGTTTCCCACAAGGCCATTTGGGTTTCAGAGATCAGCTGACTGCAGATCTTCTGTCGTGTTTTTTACGGCATCGTCTGTATGAGTCAAATAAAAACGTTACACCCGTCTGATGTTTCTCAGTGTGACTCAGAACCAGAACCCACCAGAGTAAAACCCAGAACCAGAACAAACCAGATTAAGACCCAGAACCAGGACCCACCAGTAAGACCCAGAACCAGAACAAACCAGAGTAAGACCCAAAACCAGTACACACCAGTAAGACCCAGAACCAGAACAAACCAGAGTAAGACCCAGAACCAGATTAAGACCCAGAACCAGGATGCACCAGTAAGACCCAGAACCAGGATGCACCAGTAAGACCCAGACCCAGAACACGCCAGTAAGACCCAGAACCAGGATGCACCAGTATGACTCAGAACCAGGATGCACCAGTATGATCCAGAACCAGAACGCACCAGGATGATCCAGAACCAGAACCCACCAGTATGACCCAGAACCAGAACCCACCAGTATGATCCAGAACCAGAACCCACCAGTATGATCCAGAACCAGGACGCACCAGTATGATCCAGAACCAGAACCCACCAGTATGATCCAGAACCAGAACCCACCAGTGTGATCCAGAACCAGGACGCACCAGTATGACCCAGAACCAGGACGCAGCAGTATGACATGATTTATTCGATGGTTCTGATTGGTTCTGCTTCCCGCTGCAGTTCTTATCGCTGACCAGCAGAGGGCAGCAGAGACTCACACTTTAACCATTCAGGACGTTAAAAACAACACTTTTAATGCTGCAACGTTTTTCTGCAGATTTAAGACGATAAATCAAGAATAAAACTCACAACGGAGATAATTAAATTCTGTTCAAAAGATTCTGATAGATAAAAAAATAAAATTAAACCAAATGAGGTTCGGTCGGACCAAAGTCAGAATCGGATGAGAAGATATTGGTTATTGATGAGTCCCCAGCTGACCCACAGAGACACATATTTGTGTAAAGTCACGGAGACGAGAAGATTCCTGCTGCTGCTCCGGGTTGTTTTTCTTTTAATGGTTGCTGTGTTTTGTTTGTTTGCTGCTAATTTTCTAATTAAAGATGCTAATTTTACCTCCAGCAAGAGTTTCTCATTTGCATTTCTGCAGCAGAAACAGCTCTGATCGGTGTTTAACAGCGAGAAGAGACACAAACTGAAAACGAATGAAGGAAATGAGCGGAAAATTCAGAACAAAACAAATTCCAGGTTTTAGTTTCACTCAATCCGAAAAAACGAATTTCTCACAGTTCAAATCTGTTGATGAGGCGATGCAGATTAATCTGCTCTGCCTTAAAAATAATATTTTTAACCGTTTGAAAGCGAAATCAACATACCGGTGATTAAAAGATTTTTGTATCTGAAAACATGAACACTGAAAATTACATTTCAAAATGCAAACACAGAACAATATTCAAAAACACTTGGAAGAGAAAAATGTAAATCGTCAAAATTATTATTACATTCTCATCTTCCTGTTGTGTTCTCATCTTCCTCTTGTATTCTCATCTTCCTCTTGTATTATCATCTTCCTGTTGTGTTCTCATCTTCCTCTTGTATTCTCATCTTCCTCTTGTATTATCATCTTCCTGTTGTGTTCTCATCTTCCTCTTGTATTCTCATCTTCCTCTTGTATTATCATCTTCCTGTTGTGTTCTCATCTTCCTCTTGTATTATCATCTTCCTGTTGTGTTCTCATCTTCCTCTTGTATTATCATCTTACTCTTGTGTTCTCATCTTCCTCTTGTATTATCATCTTCCTGTTGTGTTCTCATCTTCCTCTTGTATTATCATCTTACTCTTGTGTTCTCATCTTCCTCTTGTATTCTCATCTTCCTCTTGTATTCTCATCTTCTCATTGTGTTCTGCCTCGATGAAGACGCCTCCTCCTCCTCTCCACAGTAAGTGTTGATCTGACCCTCACAAGTGTTATTTGTTTAAAGCAGAGCTAATCCTCGATTGTCACACTCCCATAATCCCGCCAGCGGCCTTCCCGTCCAAACCGCCTCCCCCTCCGCCTCGCTGGTCGACGGGCGGCGAGCAGAAATCTCCACGACGACCACTCCAACATGAACCGAATGTCTGACAGGATAATTACAGCCGCCACTCGTTCACCGCTCGGCTCTCATCCTCATCCTCATCCTCATGTTCCGACCAAATATGGACACCTGTGAAGGTGAAGGAAGGAGGAAGAGGAGGGTCTTCTAATACGATAACAGATTGATCCATCTGCTGGATTTAATAGAAGCTGATTTTATTAGACGGGGAATGAACTTCCTGCTGAACTCGTTCGCTCACTTTGAAACCAAATGAAAGAAATAAAAAGTCCAAACAGGTTTATGGTTGTCGTGTTGAACCCGAAGTCTTTTATTGTGAAAGGAAAAGAACAAAAACCCGATTAACACAACCGACCATCAACATTTTAGTGAGGTCAGGAAGAGGGCGTCGCCAACGAGCCGCTTTTTAATTATAATTTAAAGCTTGTTTTCATTTCACTTTTTTTTTAAATTAACATTTGTGAGCAGTTAAAGTCACGAGAGGCCAAACATCGACATTTTAAAATCTAAAACCTTTAATTCAATCTGGTTTAAGGGTTTAACTTTCCAATGTGAATTTATCGTAACATTTTACTGCTGCTATTTGTTCTCTTTATTTTTTTTATTGCTGTGAAATTGTCACATTTGTTTCATCCATTATTTAATTATTCGCTTTTCTCCTTCTTGTTTCTTCACTCAAAGCTAGAGCTATCAATAAAGTTTGATTTGAATCACTGAAAGAAAACCTGGGAATGACATCACACACACACACACGCACGCACACGCACGCACACACACACACACGCAGACACACACACACTTCCATGTTTGTGTTTTTATTGTTGTATTTATCATCTCGGGACCGTGAACCCGAGCCTGGCGACGCCCTCTGGACAACCACCGAGGGATGGATGGGGGGGGGGGGGGGACTGGAACCCCTCTCCCATGCTGTTGCCCCGGGATACCCTGTCCCGTCTGCCCCGTCCCGCCTCAGGACTCGTTTTAATAGCGATGAGGAACGTGGGCCGGGGCGGCGCGCTTTTCATCGTCGTCTTCTGGAGAACTTGTGATGTCATCTCATTCGACCAATCAGCAGAGCCACAGAGCGGCGGGACGCGGGAAGGCGGTCGGCCTGCCTCACCTGATGTCGGATGAACGGAGGGATGAAAGACGACGAGTCGTTCACGCATAATGCACGGACGCTCACATCCAAGCGTTTAGCAGCTCTCAGCTCCGATCCGAGCTTCCAGTCGTGAGTTCTGACGAGCCCACTGGGCCGCCCCCCCCCCCGCCCCCCCAGAGGAAAACTATTAAGAAGCAGGCCGCCAATTAAGCGCAGAGATCAAGCGCCTCCTCTGCCCCCCCCCCCCCCCCCGAGGAGGTCTCTCCACCGGGCCTTTGATCAAAGCAACGCCCCAGGAAGGAGCCGCGGCGCCGGCCCAAAGCGGAGCGACGCTGGCCTCCCTGGCTCCTCCTCCAGCGCCGCGTCCCGGAAACCACCAACGCCATCATTGAACACACGAAGAAGAAGCAGCGAGCAGAAAGCCAACTTCCGCCTCCTCTTCTGTGCTCCTCCTCTGTGCTCCTGCTCTGTGCTCCTCCTTTGTGCTCCTCCTTTGTGCTCCTCCTCTGTGCTCCTGCTCCTGCTCCGGAGCGGAATGCTAATGAACATTTTTATTCATGGCCTCCTCCTGATCTCCTCCTGTTCTCGGGGAGGATCAGGGCCGCCTTGTGACTCCCGTGTCGCGCTTTGCCTTCTTGATGATGTCAGGAGGAGTCAGGTAGGAGCAGCGTTAGCCTGCAGGGCTACGTCGGCGCCGTGACGCCCGAGTGTGCTAATCCGCCCCGACGGCTCCTGGTGCTCCGACCTCCTGCGTTCCCGTCCGGGACCGGAGCGCAGCCTTTGATTTGCGCTCCCCTTGTGACAGCGCCTCCTGACAGCTCCTCGTCACATGACACTCGTCTCCTTTTGTGGGACGTTTTGCAACAATTAGCATAAATATTTCATCTCTTCTCACCCCGGTGCCGAAACGGGATCCGGCGCTGCCGGGAAGCCTTTGTAAAGCGTGCGTTTCCCGCCATTAACATACGAGGATGACGCGGCGGCGGCGGCAAACAGCCGAACACGTGCGCGCTTTGTGGCGCCTTTGAACCTATTTGGGAGCTCGGCGCTCCCGCGGCCCGAATCCAAACCTCCTGCCAGACAAACTTTGCACATTATTTATTTCACACCGACTTATTTACATTCCAGACGGGAAGTCGAGCGAAGGAAGCGCCGTTCCCGGATGCGGCGCCGACAATCCGACAACTTTCAGGTAAGTCGTTCAGGAAACTCGCGGAGGAGCCGTTTTAAACTAACTTTTATTTCACTCCGCAGATAATGAAGGAGCAGCGGCGTTCCGAGGCCGCGTCACGCCGCCGCGCCTGCGGCTAAATTAAATATATACTCACATCGGATTTCAAAGGCGCTCGCGCTGGAAGATTCTACTTAAGCTGGAGGAAGAGCATCATTAAAATGAAACGGAGGATTTGAGCGCCGCCGCCGCCGCCGCCGCCGCCGCCGCCGGCGACCGTTCGGCACTTCAAAACAAACGGCAGGGGCAGCGCCGGAGTCGCGGCGCTCCTTCCCCGTCTGATGTTGTTCGTCGTGCGGGGGATGATTAGCTTCCCCAGACGGGACGTAAAATCAAACCCGGCGCAGCGAGCAGCGCAGCAGGGATTCGGCTAACGACGGAAACCAATGAGGCCGTCAGATTGTGGCTAATCATCCAATCAGATCACACACCTGACGGCTCGTCCCGCCTCCTTCGTCGCATCCGTCAACGGCGGCACGCTCCCTCTACGCCACCAGGGGGCAGCGAAGAGTCGAGCGCTGGTCAGTCACGCTATTAAACGCAGCGTCATACGGATGGAGGGGTTCGGGTTACACTGCCCCCCAGTGGTTTCTGCCAGTATAGCACCGTAGCGGTTCTGGTCACACTCACCGCTGAACAGAACCGGCCTGTAGAGGGCAGCGCTACACCAGAGGGCGTCCCGGAAACATGGCCGCCACCGGAGTGTGATCTGTTGGGGCAACAGGAAGTCCATCAATGATGACTCATCAGTTAATGTTAGCATTCAGCCACAGCTAGCATCAGCATTCGTTTAACTTTATACACGCCAAGTAAACATATATAATAATAATTTATGACAATTATTGATATTATATATTTTCTAATTATTATTTCTGTGATGTATAAACGGAAGTAATCTGTGTGATGATACTTCCTGATTGGTTAGCCAATGAAAACACAGGAGGGGCGTCACACTTAACAAGCCATGAGCTAAAGCAGCTAACGTTAGCGCTAAACCCTTTCTACACTAAATAAAATGCGCTGCGTTTTTTCCCCTTAAATAAATATGTTATGAGATGTGACTGCTGTTGCCGGGGCGACGCTGATCGTCTCAAACAATCCCCTTTAGTTCCCACCAAAAACAACATTTTCCTCAAGGTTCTGATGGTGTCATCAGTTGTCGGGCGGACCGAACGGCATCATCCGTCACTAACAAAGCCTCGCCTGAATGGACTCAGTCAGCCGTGTCCTCCGTCGCCAGTTCATACATCACCCACTTAATAAACCTCATTTACACCCCCCCCCCCCCCCCCCCCGCCGCCGGGTGACCACGAGACCCAGCCCACCTCCAGGCCGGGGGGGGGGGGGGGGGGGTTAATGCAGGGTCCAGCGTGAATCAAACAGGTAAACAGGAAGACGATGCGAGACAACAAACAGAGGGCGGGGCGTAAACGCACCTGAGACCCCGGAGGTGTGATCGATCCTCCCGGTCCATCTCCAGCCGGTCCTGCTGAGAGATCTCGTCTCTGCTCCACTCTGAGCCGGCGCCAATGAGTTATTATTACATCCTGAGAATATGCAAATGAGAGCCGCTCGACGGCGTGCTTTTGATGGAGGGACACAAATCACAACGCGACACTTTTTTAATTTTCCTGATGAATGTAACGCCTCGGAAAGACGAAGGATTGATGACGGGCTGTAATGAACTCTTTAGCACGCGGGCCGAGGCGCCGCTGGGTCATCCTGGTACCGCTGGATCGTCCTGGTACCGCTGGGTCATTCTGGGTCGTCCTGGTACCGCTGGATCGTCCTGGTACCGCTGGGTCATTCTGGGTCGTCCTGGTACCGCTGGGTCTTCCTGGGCCGTCCTGGGTCGTCCTGGTACCGCTGGGTCGTCTTGGGTCGTCCTGGTACCGCTGGGTCGTCCTGGTACCGCTGGGTCGTCCTGGTACCGCTGGGTCGTCCTGGGTCGTCCTGGTACCGCTGGGTCGTCTTGGGTCGTCCTGGTACCGCTGGGTCGTCCTGGTACCGCTGGGTCGTCCTGGTACCGCTGGGTCGTCCTGGGTCGTCCTGGTACCGCTGGGTCGTCCTGGTACCGGTCCACCAGAGCCTTTACAGCAGAAGTGGAAGACTTTATGACATCATAATGTAAATCCAGCGTTTCAACAACAACGGGTTCCGTCAGCGGGCCGGGCCGGATCAGGCTCCCGGGCCGGGTCTCCGGCTCTGGACTGAAACAGATTTTGTTTCCAGAGCAAATGACATCACTAGAGAGTTGATGACATCATCAGAGCTTTGGTGCTTTGATGTTTCCTGAATGTTTTCTTTTGTAGAAACCTTCAGTCGGCCTCTGCGCTGCTCAGAGTGTGTGCGTGTGTGTGTGTGTGTGTGCGTGTGTGTGTGTGTGCGTGTGTGTGTGTGTGTGCGTGTGTGTGTGTGTGCGTGTGTGTGTGTGTGTGTGCGTGTGTGTGCGTGTGTGTGTGTGTGTGTGTGTCGTTTTGACACAGTAATGGCCTCCATTCATTATAAGGCCAGTTGATTTTCATTTACTCTCTCAGCTCCAACAATTAAAGGGAGCAGCTGAGGAGGGGGGGGGACACACACGCGCCCAGAGGTCGCCCACCACTTTAAGTGATAAATTAAATACCAGGACTCCTCCTCCTCCTCCTCCTGGAGACTCAGACCCGGGACTCAGACCTGGACTCAGACCTGGACTCAGACCTGGACTCAGTCCGGTATCAGTGAAGGAGACTGGATTTACAGACCCGTACCAGATTCTGTTCATTAACGTTCATCATTATTATTGCTTAAAAAGTGGAGGAAATAAACTCTAAACAACATGAGACTCATGGTCTCATGTTGTCCTCATCGTCTCATATTGTCCTGTCTCATGTTGTCCTCATCGTCTCATGTTGTACCGATTGTCTCACGCTCTTGTCCCTTTCTACCCTCGTGTCCCTGTTGCCTCACGGTTTCATCGTGCCACCATCTTGTTTCCTGCTTCCTGTCCCTGGTTCAGTTTGACATCTCTCACGTCTCATATCATCCTGTCTTCCGGCTTTCCTCTTCTCTCCATTCTCTCATTCTCTCATACGTTTCCTCTGTTGCCACCATCATTATCTCGTCTGGTCTTTTGTCCCCCTCTTTTGTCTCCTTCTCTTCGTCCGTCCGTCCCCTCGTGTAAATCTCTGTGGAGGGAGTCTACGTCCGGCGGGGGACCCGTCCACAACAAAACACATATTAGCATTAGCGAGCAAACGAACACATTAGAGCGTAGTTCGTGTGATGGGACGGACGGCGCGGGACGATTAGTCATCCGGCGGGGGGACAAACACAATTACAGCGCAGAAGAAGAGAAAACTCCTGACCTCTGCATCTCAGCTCCATTTAAGTGTTTGATGTCCCGTTGAATTAGCATCACAGTGTGAAAGACAAAGCTAATGGGAACGGGCCCCGCTGCTGATTGGACCCGATATAATTAGAATAATATCACGTCCGGCGCTAATAACAAGGACAGGAAATAAATAACGGGACGTCAGTTAATAGCCGGCGTGCTAAAGCGTCGCCGTTTGAAATGTGCCGAGGCCAGCGCTTCTTCCCGTTTGCTCATGGGCCGCTGATCGCCGAAGGATCCGCCGCCGCTTCCTCATCGGGATTATTCATCTTGATAAATACGTAAAGACAGAATAAATGATGGCTGTTTTTCAGGTTTTACCGGCTCATTCTTCACTGCTGGGTCCACAGATATGAGTTTAGCTCCCGACAGGAAGGGAGACGTCGCTTTCTAATCGTTTCTCTCCCGAGGAGGATATTATTTGTCATTTCTGGGAAATGATCAGGAAATGGCAGCGTCGGAACCCGATCGTCGACTCGCACACGTTTCATTAGCAGGACTTATTCTAAACGTCCACGCAATTATCCCGTTTCTGATTAAAAGTCACGGAAGAATAAGGAACGGCGTTTATTTCATTTAACTGGTTCAAAGAGGAAAATAAGATCTCCGCGTTCTCGACGTCTCCTTTAAGCCCGAGTGCAGGTTAAAATTAACAACTTACATTTGTGATAACTGGAGCGTTCCAAAGATCAAAACAAACCGCTGGAGGGAGAAATGTTTATTTTCTACGGTTTGTTTGAGGAAACACTTGACGTTTAGATTCATTCATTATCTTATTAAATCTTAAAATAATTTTTAATTATACTAAAAAGCATCTGTTGTGTTTTCTTGCATCTCTATTTTTGACCTAAAAATGATGCAGATTTTAAATATTAAGTTTATTAAGCATTTTTTTAATATTTGCTTCTAAAACATTTATTGATTGGAAGCTCCACCCCCTTTTAAACACTGTTAAATGGGACTCAGCCATAAAAATGTGTGTGTGTGTGTGTGTGTGTGTGTGTGCGTGTGCGTGAAGGCGGATTTGTTTAGTTCAACAGTTTTCAGGTAATTAATCATTTTATTCTTTAATGTTTGAATCTGTCCAACAGTCGAAACGCATCTATTTATTTATTTGTCTTGTGTCCTCATGCTATTACGTTTATTTACGTTAAACCATTTATTTAATGGTTTTGTTTTGATGTTTACTTTTGTGTTACTTTTTAATATTGTGTTCATTTGCTACAAAAATAAATGTTATTATTATTATTAATAAAAATGTGTTGATTCTGTGAAATCCTTAAAAACAGGAGATTTAGAGGGAAACTGAAAGTAATTGGACGTAAAACTGAAAATTCTGCTTCTTGGATATTTTCTCTCTGAAAGGAAATTGAAGGAGTTGATGAGCTGGATCGGTGCTTTTATTTTGAAGGAGTCTTCCAGGTGATAAAACTCATTATTGTCACTTCCTGCGGCGCCTGAAACGGAGAACGAGCCGCTGAACATCCAAATATTACCACAGGGCGTCAGGACTGATGGAGCGCCGGGCGCCATCCATTGGGGGAGGGGGGGGGGGGGGTCCGGGACTCCATTACTCTAAACCCACGCCTGCTTCCTGATCTAATACGCGTGTGATCAATCAACGGGCCGCATTCTGATCACAGCGTAATGGATTAGGAGGAGTGGAGGATGATAACTCCTCTCTGGGATGAATCCGGGCCTCGGCGGTGATGAGGAGGAGCCCCGCCCCCCCGGGTCAATGACTTCCGGTTAATAATATTCCTGTGGAGGCGGACATCTTGAATTGTTCCGCTCGGTGCCGGCTTCGCCTGAATTAACCCCCGTCCTTCAGAGACGCCCCGACGGGGTTTATCCAGCGCTCCTCCTCAGCGTGACCGCATGCATTCAGCCTCCTGATGGGGGGGGGGGGGGGGGGGCGCCATGTTTCAAAATGGAGGTGCTCCGGGCCGGGCCAGGCCGGGCCAGGCCGGGCCAGGCCGGGCTTCCCTGATTGGACAGTTCATTAACTGTAAATTACGATGACATAAAAGTAAGAGCAACATGAAAGGCGGGGCGGGGACTGTTCTTCACACGTGGGGGGGGGGGGTCACAGACCTGTTGTAATTATTCCCTAATCTGCGACTTCGAGCATCACCTGAACGTTCCGTCTCCACGGTAACACCTGCTCCTGAATCAGCTGGTTGGATGATAAGGACGCGTCTTTGGCGGCGCCCGGCTCCGCCCTGATGCCGAGCGGGAGCAGCAGCATCCCATGTTTAATTCACGGCCCGCCGCGTCCCTCCGGTTGCACCGCCCCGGGCGGAGTTTATTTCTGCTTTGTACTCCTGCTTGAAGCCAGTTGTTGACAACTCTTGAGCGTGTCGAACTATCACCGCTAATAATTGCTTAAGGAGCTGGAACTTTCTGCAAATGTTGGTTCCATCACACTCCTCTTCCTCCTCCTCCTCCTCCTCCTCCTCTTCGCTCCTGGAAGTCTCAGATGAATGTTTTATTTCGACTCTCATCTCTCAACGTTCCTCTTGTAACTCAAAGGTGGGATGAAAGGAATAATGCAGCCCGGCCGCCTCCTCTTCCTCGGAGAGCGGCTTTTATTCTTCGTCGTGTTCGGCGGGAACAAACTGTCGAGAGCGCCTCCTTCCCTCCTTCCCTCCCTCCTTCCTTCCTTTTTTTTTTTTGATTAGTTCGCTTTCTTCTCTGGCTGCTTGCTCTTGACCCCAGAATCCTAAAGAGGCTCCTTCTTCTTCTGTGGTGGAGTCGGGAATAATAATGTTATGCTGAGGAAGATGAATCGGAGCGAGCGCCGACCCCGGGGCGGAATCCACCTCTGTCTTTGGGTCAACGCCGTTTCTGTTCAGATCGTGACGCCGCCACTCAACTGGAGCCGCCAGCTGATTAATCCCGATTAGACGGGCTGTCACTTTCCTGTGTGTGTGTGTGTGTGTGTGTGCGTGTGTGTGTGCGTGTGCATGTGTGTGCGTGTGTCTCTGAGGAGGAACAGGAAAGAGGATTCCTCCACTCTGACTGTGGAATAATGAGTCTCTCCGTCACCTGACGGCGAAGGCGTCGAGCGAGGAACACCTGAGACGCATGAACCTCGTCATGCAGCTTCATTAAAGACATTCTGGATCCAGATCAACACCAGGATCTAATGGACTGATCCTTGGACCCGGTCCTGAGGTCTAGCCTGGACCAGGTCCCGAGTTCTAGCCTGGACCAGGTCCTGAGGTCTAAACTGGACCAGGTTCTGAGGTCTAGCCTGGACCAGGTCCTGAGGTCTAACCTGGACCAGGTCCTGAGTTCTAGCCTGGACCAGGTCCCGAGGTCTAAACTGGACCAGGTCCTGAGGTCTAAACTGGACCAGGTCCTGAGTTCTAGCCTGGACCAGGTCCCGAGGTCTAAACTGGACCAGGTCCTGAGGTCTAAACTGGACCAGGTCCCGAGGTCTAAACTGGACCAGGTCCTGAGTTCTAGCCTGGACCAGGTCCCGAGGTCTAAACTGGACCAGGTCCTGAGTTCTAGCCTGGACCAGGTCCCGAGGTCTAAACTGGACCAGGTCCTGAGGTCTAAACTGGACCAGGTCCCGAGGTCTAAACTGGACCAGGTCCCGAGGTCTAAACTGGACCAGGTCCTGAGGTCTAGCCTGGACCAGGTCCCGAGGTCTAAACTGGACCAGGTCCCGTTCATCATTTTATTTCCTGTGTCGTCAGTTTCCCGTTTTGAACTGAATCCGTCTGATGTTCCGATGAACCGGTTCCTGATGAACCGGTTCCCGATGAACCGGTTCCCGATGAACCGGATCCGGTGAACCGCTGGTGAACATCGGTGGTTTCGTGTCCCCTGTGAACCGAGCCGCACTCAGCCGATCCCGTTGGAACCATTAGGCGGGTTCGAGTCCACCTTAAGGAGCGATGTGGCGCTGACTTCATCACTGAGAACAAACAGCGCTTTAGGAAACGGGGCGGCGCCTCTGATGAATCCACCTCGCCGTCCAAACGCCTCGTTCCGGCGCCGCTGGCCCGCCGTTATGGCCGCCGTCATCAGATTAATAACCTCCGCTCTGGACCGGTGCGGCGATTCAGCCACGGGTTAATTAAACATTTACATATAGATGCCCGACTATCTATTGTAGCGGGAGATAATTTATACCATCAATATGCACTTTAATCAGCAGCGGCGGGGGGGCGGTCGGGGGGGCGTGTTAGCGTGTTAGCGTGCGCCGTGCTAATTGGCGCCACGCTGGCTCCTGTTTTGGAGCTCGGAGACAAACGGAGTTGGAACTCTCACTGTTTCCTCTCTAATGTGCTCCTTTCTTCGTCTCCGTCTTCCTTATCAGCGCCCCCCCCCCCCCCCCCCCGCCCTGACAGGACTCTCTCCATCCCCTCCGTGGCCCCCGAATGAACCAAAACACCTGATTTTACACATTAAATGTCCCTAATTTGTTCATTAAATCCAGTTGAATTCTCCATTAGAGAGCGCCGGATCGGTCCACGCCTGGATCCAGGAAGGAGAAGGAGGTGCAAAGGAGGTGATCGGGGTTATTAATGATCATAGGAGGTTATTAATGATCATTAATGGCTTATTAACTCAGACATATTTATTCAGGTTCTTGAGTTTGATTTTATTTGTCTCTGATTGGACGCTCTGATGATTGCCCAACATGGTCAACACGATGCCTGTTAGCATCGTGATTATTAGCATGTAAGCTACCGTCAGCTCCAAAGAGAAGGCGGCCCCTTTAGGGTCGCCTCCCGGAGGTGTCGCCATCCCAGCATACAGCTCACATGACAAGCTAGTAGCATTTAGGAGCTAATTCAGAGGCATAGCTCCGCCCACTGAGCATCGATTGGTTCGTGAGCGTCCCCGAGCCGCTTCCTGGATCTGCTCCAGGTGCAGGGCGGCGTTTACGCGTGTGAACAGGTGCAGCTCGAGGCTCCTTCCCTCCTGGTTGGAGCGGCCCGAGGACAGAAGCTGATTGGATGAGAAGGGTGAAGGGGGTGTCTCCCAGGACCTCTCTTCTTCTCCTCCTCCTCCTTTCATCTCTTCCTGTCTTCCTTTAGTTCTCATCAAAATGAACCGATGAAGAAACGGATACAACGAGGCTCCTCGCTGCTCCTCTGCTGGGACCCAAAACTAATCGCCGTCGCCACCGGTGGGAGGAGCCAGCGCCTCCATCGCCACCGGTGGGAGGAGCCAGCGCCGCCATCGCCACCGGTGGGAGGAGCCAGCGCCTCCGCTCAGGCCAGCCAGGCGGTCTGTCCAGTAAACCGCCTCAGACGCTAAACTGCTTGAGAAGCTGCTTCCTGTTAATTGATGGCGCTCCGCAGATATTTAATGTAGCGTGTGGCGGCGCTGATGGGCCTTTAGACGGGTCCTAATGGGTTTTGTGTCCTTTGTTTTCTTAGCAGAGCCGACAGCAGCGCTGACCTCAGGAGCGTTTACAGGAAGACGTCCTCGGGTACTCCGGAGACGTCCGCGGGTACTCCGGAGACGTCCTCGGGTACCCACAGGGACATCCTCGGGTACTCCGGAGACGTCCTCGGGTACTCACAGGGACGTCCTCGGGTACTCCGGAGACGTCCTCGGGTACTCCGGAGACGTCCTCGGGTACTCCGGGGACGTCCTCGGGTACCCACGGGGACGTCCTCGGGTACTCCGGAGACGTCCTCGGGTACCCACAGGGACGTCCTCGGGTACTCCGGAGACGCCGCTTCCACTCCTCCAAGTCACTTTATTTCCTCGTCAGACTCGTGAATGAATCACAAACAACAATAATAACAAATGTGCTTTAAAAGAATGTTTACGTCAATAATTAAAGAGGCTTCGTTCTGTTTCCTGATTGGTCCAGTGTGGCTGTTGGAGGTGATGCTGGTTTATGTTGGTTATTACTGCTCTGATGTGTTATTACTGCTCTGTTGTGTTATTACTGCTCTGATGTGTTATTACTGCTCTGATGTGTTATTACTGCTCTGTTGTGTTATTACTGCTCTGATGTGTTATTACTGCTCTGTTGTGTTATTAGTGCTCTGTTGTGTTATTACTGCTCTGATGTGTTATTACTGCTCTGGTGTGTTATTACTGCTCTGTTGTGTTATTACTGCTCTGTTGTGTTCTTACTGCTCTGATGTGTTATTACTGCTCTGATGTGTTCTTACTGCTCTGACGTGTTATTAGTGCTCTGTTGTGTTCTTACTGCTCTGATGTGTTATTAGTGCTCTGATGTGTTCTTACTGCTCTGATGTGTTATTACTGCTCTGATGTGTTCTTACTGCTCTGATGTGTTATTAGTGCTCTGTTGTGTTATTAGTGCTCTGATGTGTTCTTACTGCTCTGATGTGTTCTTACTGCTCTGATGTGTTATTACTGCTCTGATGTGTTATTACTGCTCTGTTGTGTTATTACTGCTCTGTTGTGTTATTAGTGCTCTGTTGTGTTCTTACTGCTCTGTTGTGTTCTTACTGCTCTGATGTGTTATTGCTGCTCTGATGTGTTATTGCTGCTCTGTTGTGTTATTACTGCTTTGATGTGTTATTACTGCTCTATTGTGTTATTAGTGCTCTATTGTATTATTTCTGCTCTGTTGTATTATTACTGCTCTGTTGTATTATTACTGCCCTGTTGTGTTATTACTGCTCTATTGTGTAATTACTGCCCTGTTGTGTTATTACTACGCAAATGCTCACAACACTTTTTCTCTGTTTAATAAATAACAGATAAAATCAGTCGTTCTTGGAACTTTACGTGATGAAATAGATTTGAACAATGACGTGTTTTTTTTGTTTCCCTGATAATAAACGGATAATTTCCCAGGATTCCGTCTGTCTGTCACGGATGAGGCGGCGGCTCTAAGCAGACCATCTTCATCTGTTCTGCATGCTAAGCAGCCCCCCCCCCCCCCCCAGATTGTTATAAATGCTGTTTATGGGCCTGCTATGACAACTGTGAAGGACACGGAGGATTTATCACAGGATTATCTCCTCCAGCGATGAGTCCGCGGGACGGGGCTGGAAATGACCCTGTGGGGCAATAAAAGGAGGAGCTGCTCCTCCGGGGCAATAAGGAGGTGGTTTTATGATTAATAATAATAATAGTAACACAGACAGACTTGCTTTCATTCGGGCATGTTTGTTTTTGTCTGTTTTACTGTTAAGATGTGAAATAAAATCAAGGATTTATTTCCCGAGCTGTTTCAGCCAATCACAGCCAACGATAGCAAAAATTCAACTCGCATCCGTCCTGTGTTATCGACGGATTTATCTGTTATCTATTTATTTTAAACAAAAATCTTTGTAATCTGTGTCGAGAATAATTAACCGTTTCTGGAGGAATAAAAATAAATAAAACTAAAATATTACAAAAAGGTTCAAACCTATTGGTTTCTAATATTCAGGATGATTGAACGTTTACGTGTTCTTTATTTCTCTCACATGAACAAGAGAAGTCATCAATAAATACATTTATTATAATCATTAGGGATGATTATCATTGTGTTTATATTTAGAATTATTTTTATTATTATCTGTTTGGAGTCATTTTGAATGGAAAGAAATATTGTTCTATAATAATAATAATACTGAAGAAATTCAGGCCTCAACTTTCTTCCTGTTTAAGCCCCTCCCACTACGGCTGCAGATCAAAGTGTCCTGAATAATTCCGCCTTTACTCACTGATAAAAATGTATTTCAGGAATCCGATCACTGATGGAGGTGCAGTTACTCCTCTCTCCTCACGAGGATCCTGGCCCCACCCCTCCTCTCAGGACGGGTCGGCAGGAGGTGGTTAACCATGGTAACCACAGCAACCACTGCAAACAGAGAAACAGCACAGATCGAAGGGTTAACGCTGATGACATAACCAACCAATCACAGACGAGTGTTTGTCGGCGCTAAATAACGCCCCCATGGCGTTAGCGCTAACAGCTAACAGCGCTAACGGTGTGGATACAGGGAAAGTAGGTCAGGAAACCGTCTTCAGATGTCCCCAATTTTAACGAGCCACCAGAACCGTCCCGTGTCTGATCGGTATCTCCAGCATATGGCGTTAGGAAGGCGTGGCCCTGCGGCCCCCGTCCCGGGAGCCTCGGGGTGTCAGTTTAGAGCGTTGCCACTACAAAGACTCCCTCTGTTAAGATGTAAACACCAGAACCTGCCAGGACCTCGGGTCAGAACCGCCTCCATGACAGCCAGAATTTCACCGCCAGCGGCTCGATAGGCTGCTTCGCCATCATCATCCTCAGGAAGACAACAGAACCTCATGAAATACACAGAACGTCTTCAAGAACCCACTGTGGACCTCCTTAGAACCTGGTTCTCCTCACACGTCCCGGGTCACCTCAGCCTTCCACTGACACCCCCCCCCCAACATGGACATGGGTTCTATCACAACATCATGCAGCGGGACACAAACAACGCATGAAGGATTAAATAGCCCCCCCCCCCCCCCCCACGCGACCCCCCCGGATGCAGAACTAATCCCTCAAATTGTTAAACTCCCTTTAAATATTTAATGAGCACAAAGAGGACCCGACTGGGTGTCGTGTACTGAACAGACTCCGCCTCCACTGAAGATGCTGATGATGATGGGGGGGGGGGGGCTCTGCAGAGGGGCCACCGTCCCACCAGAGAGCCTCAAAACCTCCATCAGGAAACTCCAGCAGAACCTCCACCTTCACCAGAACTTCATTTTCGTCCGCTTATAATTCGCAGGTGAGTTTTAACCAATCGGGCGCGTCTCACCTGCACCTGCAGGTTTATGGTCCCTGGTGGACCCCCCTCCCTGAGGAGGAGGCTGATGAAATGTCTGTCCTGATGCCCCCCCCCCCCCCCCGCAGCGTGGGCGGTCCATCTTACTTTGGCGTTCGGGGCGTCCTGTCGCACGCCTCCTGCTTTACCGGCGACACGGCAACCTTCTAGTGCCTCAGAGATTGGGCTGTTATCAAAATGGCGGCGGCGTGTCCCGCCCCTCTGTGACGGCGGGACACATTTTATGCTAATCTGAGGCCTTGTTCACATCAGCGGCTTTTCCTGCTCCGTTACATCAGGAAGGTCAGAGTTCCTGCCAGCTTTAAAGACGGATCGGGAGGCGCCGGCCGGGCCTGTTTATTTCAACCCGCCGGTCAGCCAGACGCCACGGAGGCGGGACAGACGGCGTGTCTGGTAGAGCGTGTGGGAGGAGCCAAAGAAATGTAATCAGGATGTAAAGACAGAACCTGAAGCATCTGTTTTTCAACGAATCAGTGAACGCGGATGGTTCCAGACTCCTCCCACAAACTGGGTCCACTTCAGTTCACTGCTGTTTACACTGGGACGTCCAGCAGCGCTCGGTACTTTTGACCCGGAACACAAAAAGGGGGCGTGTCCATTGTGAGGACACACTCAGCAGCCCTTTACACTCATGCTTGAAATTTGTTGGAAGTCCTCGAGGGTAAAAACGTCCAGAAAGAAAAGACAACCCCCCCCCCCCCCCCCCCCCCCCGAAGCAAGCCAGGAAGAAGAATTACCCCGGCATGAAGGACACGCAGCGAGTTTCTGTGTGGTCCTCTCAGTCGCCGGGCGACACGGCGGGGAAGCTGTCAGCCGGCTGGGGGGGGGAGGAGGGCGAGGCATTCTTCAGCACTGACACCCCTCATTGAGAGTCGGGGGGGGGCAGCCGTGAAATAAAAGCTGCAAAGAGGCCGGAGAGAGAAGAAGAAGAGGCGGCGGTAGTTTATGTTGTCGGAACAAAACGCGAGTCCCACTCGTGGAAGGCGTGATTGAACCGCTCTTTGTGCGCCGCTGAATGGCTGGAGGGGGCGCTGTTAGTTTTACTGATTTTAACTGTGAGGCGAGGAGGAGCCGAGACCACGTCCCCGGGGGGGGGCCCTCAGAGACCTGGCTCCGACCCCCTCAGAGCTTCATTCCATCATTCCATCACGTATGAGCAGGAGAGTCGCCGGTTCGCCACTTCCTGTCACCGGTTCTCCACTTCCTGGTTTAGACGCCAAGATCAACCAACGACACACGAAGGCGCTAGATGTTAGCTAGTTATTAGGGGAGCTATAGCCATTAGCTAAGCTAACGATGCTAGCTCGACCCGAAACACTGACAACTGTCGCTGTCCTGTCGACACAAACCGATTTGAGTTTGATCGTGTTACGCAAATATTCGCCCTTCTTGATCAATATATCAATAAACAATAAGTCAGTGATCAATATGAAACCGGAGCAGCCGAGAGACGTTCAAGTGCTCCAACAGGCCTCGTGTCAATTACACTTCAAAAAGTCATTAGGAGCCGCAAACGCAGCGTTTCAATGCAAACGGAGACAATTAAAAGAGCCTCAGGAGGAACACAAAGCCTCCTCTCCTCCCTCCGCTCTGCCTTTCAGCCTGCAGGAGCCCCAACCACCAGGACCCCCCCGCCCCCCAGCAGAATAAAAGCAGCCTGAATGGGACCTAATCTCCTCCTTGTACACGTGAATGGGGATGTGTGCGGCCTCCGGTCGTCCTCCCGCCCGATGAAAAGCCTGCAGGTGCAGGACAGCAGCTCGGATGGAAGACAGACAGAAGGGGACGGGACTCTGAGGGTGCCTCCTCCGGGCCGCCGCCCACAAACCCACCGACCCCTGGACCCAGGTCCGGGAGAACACTGAGCCTGGTCCCCTCCGGCTGCTCTCTCTCTAAATTAGCCTCCTACCTGTAGAGGGCAGTGAAGAGTCAACAGACGCTCTGTTTCGTCTGTCACAAAACATTCACAGATATGTTTTGAAGCGGAGCATAGATGCGCCTGCAGGGCGGCAGCCCCCCCCCTCTGATTGATCGCTCACCTGCGAGGGACCCCTGACCTGCTGACCCCCCGGCATACCCAGGTGTTAGCGCCGCCGCCGCACAAACAGCCTTCACGGGCGCCCGGAGCTGATTGGTGCTGCTGCTGGCTGACTGATCCCTCTATCTATGACCTGATTGGACCGCTTCATCAGGTTTCACTCTAGATTTCAGGAGGCGGACCCGGTCTAACTTTTAAAACATCAACAGGAGGTGACCTGCCAGTGGCGGTAGCGGCTAACGCGCTGAACCGCTTCTAACTCACAACCAAATCACCGTCGCGGTTGAAGATCAATGGCTGTACAATAACGACAATAAGCTACGAGCTCAGGTTACGATGGGCCAATCAGCTCAGAGCATCCTCTAACCACACCGGCACGTCGCAATCAATTTATTCGCCATCGTCAGTGACAGGATTCACAGACTAGGAATGTCCGTGCAACACGTAACATAAAATAACAACAACAACAAACAATACAATTAAAAACTTCGGCGCTATGCTAGGGATCAAAGCTAAGCTAAGCTAAAGCATCCCTGCTGAGACTCGTCGCTCGTTTCCCCTTCGGCGCCGTCAGGCAGATCACCAAGAACACAATCTGTCGCCGTGCCGACCGGCTGGCAGCATCTGAATAAATCATCTGTCTCAGCTAGAGGTGAATCTGTTTGATTTCATGTGTGACCCAAATACCACAACAACCCCCCCCCCCCCCCCCCCCACACACACACACACAAACACAAACCCCCATATCTGAATGTAAATCACGTTTTAAACATTTAGGGGCGGGGGGGGGGGGGGGGGGGGGGGGTGTTTCTCAGAATCTGTAGATGTCTGTGAATTTAATCTATTTATTATTTACATTTCTTCTTTGGGCAATGATACATTGAGGAACAAACATATTCGCTAAACAGAACCGCTAGCTAACCTGACCCCATCAGCTCTAGCTCTGCTAAACTGAACCGCTAGCTAACCTGACCCCATCAGCTCTAGCTGCTAAACTGAACCGCTAGCTAACCTGACCCCATCAGCTCTAGCTCTGCTAAACTGAACCGCTAGCTAACCTGACCCCATCAGCTCTAGCTGCTAAACTGAACCGCTAGCTAACCTGACCCCATCAGCTCTAGCTGCTAAACTGAACCACTAGCTAACCTGACCCCATCAGCTCTCGCTGCTAAACTGAACCGCTAGCTAACCTGACCCCATCAGCTCTAGCTGCTAAACTGAACCGCTAGCTAACCTGACCCCATCAGCTCTAGCTGCTAAACTGAACCGCTAGCTAGCCTGACCCCATCAGCTCTCCCTGCTAAACTGAACCGCTAGCTAACCTGACCCCATCAGCTCTAGCTCTGCTAAACTGAACCGCTAGCTAACCTGACCCCATCAGTTCTCGCTGCTAAACTGAACCGCTAGCTAACCTGACCCCATCAGTTCTCGCTGCTAATCAGAACCGCTAGCTAACCTGACCCCATCAGTTCTCGCTGCTAAACTGAACCGCTAGCTAACCTGACCCCATCAGCTCTCCCTGCTAAACTGAACCGCTAACTAACCTGACCCCATCAGCTCTCCCTGCTAAACTGAACCGCTAGCTAACCTGACCCCATCAGCTCTCCCTGCTAAACTGAACCGCTAGCTAACCTGACCCCATCAGCTCTCCCTGCTAAACTGAACCGCTAGCTAACCTGACTCCAGGGCCGTGGTCACGTTGATGACATCTGCTCCAGGTGGAGGCGGACCTAACGCTCAGCTGCCTCTTCATCAGGTTGATCTGTTAGATGCTCAGCAGGATCCTCTGCCATGTATTTGTGAGAGGAAGGGGGAGGAAGAGGAGGAGGGAGGCTGCTGAGGAAGACGCTGCCTGGGCGGGGGGGTTACTGCCAATAAATTAGTGTCATTTACTTTTCACACGCCCACTAACTAACCTCCCACTCCTCCCCCACCCTGCATCTCTAAATGGTTTGTGGCATGCATCTCCGCCCTCCCATCATGCACCTGTGCATGATGAAAAGGCGGGCAGCGCTCCCTGCAGCCGTCAGGTGGGTTCAGCGCCACCGTAAATGTCAGGTGAACTCCTGAACTCGCATAAAACCTGTGAGACATCTGCAGATCAGACAGAACGCTGCAAAACGTAAAGGCCAGAGTCAAAGAGCAGGCGAGGCGCGACCCGCCGTCCACCTGAACCGGCGCCACGGACCAGAAAAGATCAACAAAACATAAACCTT
The DNA here is from genome assembly GCF_040956055.1 of Brachionichthys hirsutus. Taxonomy (NCBI): domain Eukaryota; kingdom Metazoa; phylum Chordata; class Actinopteri; order Lophiiformes; family Brachionichthyidae; genus Brachionichthys; species Brachionichthys hirsutus. The sequence goes on from NC_090897.1 coordinate 1,042,839, forward strand.
CACCGTTTGAGGACCTTTTAAAAACAGGGGAAACCGATTACTCTGCTTAACTCGTTGGCTTCTGATTGGTTCAAGCACCAACAGCAAAAGGAGGTGAAACCTGTTTCAGAATCAGGAGGTGAAGCAGCTCCTCCAGAGGAATGTCAGGTGAGGTTGTTAATTTACGGCCCAGTCAGGAATCTTATCTGCAGCGATCAACCATAAACCGACACCTAAGAACGACACTTCAAAGAGGCCGCGGCGTCAAAAACCAGCCGGCGCTCCGAGGAGGCGTCGTAGATTAATGTAGGGAGGAAAGCACGCTTCAATTATATAATATATCATATAATTATATACTATCTGTGTCAAGTATGATAATGAATTATCAAACAACCATTAACAATAAAAAACGTTTTCAAACTATAAACTAAAAACTGCCTTCACATTTTAACACGCACTATAATTATACGGCTTTCAAATTCGTTACAGCACACATGCAAACTAGCATGTAGCATGTAGCCACGTGTTTGAAAAGAGGGAGGGGCTTTCGTTATATGAGGCTAGCATACACATAGCGTTAGCTGATGATATTGATTTTCACCTTGTTTCTGGTTGTTTGGATGATAAACGTTCCGGACGCTTCCTGTTTAAGTGATACGCTAGCTAGTTCTGTCTGACAGCGCTAACATTGCGCCGCGTTCTCCGTTGTCTTTAGCTTGAAATGTTGGACCGTTTCTGTCGTTTTCTTTGGACTCCTTCCTCCTTTTCTCCATCTTTATCCGTGCTCCTCGCCGCCACACTGGACTGCGTTTCCCACGGACACGCCCGGGCGGCTTCCCCTCTCGTCTTCGCTTAAGTTCCGGGCGATACGCGCCGGCGGTTTATGGGTGCTTTTAATACGCAACACTAATTACACAAATCATCGAGGCAACAAAATTGAATTCTAAGCTTTTTCTAATCCAATTAGTCGATTTAATCGATGAATCGTTCCAGCCCTAATTCTCCACCCTGAGCATGTTCGGAGCAGCGTCCCGACTGGACTGTTTACCTGTGTGGACCTGGACTGTGGGGGTTCAACCCGCCTGTTGACTAAAGCTTCCTATTGATCACACAGATCAATTCATTTAACGACAAGCGGGAGAGTTAAAGTGATCTGATTGATTGATGACATGAATCCTGATTGTTTAATGAATTACACTCTTCTAATGTAATCTGATTACTGGTCCAGACTACATTCCTGCCCGGTCCTTCCTGTGCGCCTCCTGCTGAGTTGCGCTCCTCTTTCTCTGTGTTTCATCAGCAGATGAATCGCATTCATCAACATAAACAAGCCACTCTGGCATGCGGCCGCTGTGGGCGGGGCTCTGGGTGTCATCATCATCATCGCCATCATCATGTTCTTCTTCTGTGCTTCTACTCCTCCGTGTGATCTCTCTCCGCAGAGCCGCTAAAGAAGCTGTTAATTAGCGAGAGGTTCAGGGACACCTCGCTGTCACGCCTCTCCTGAAGCCTCTAATTAATGAACGCAAACGCCAGCGAGGGGCCCGTGATTAATTACAGCCCGGCGGAAGGCGAGCGGGAGGCCGCCGCCGCCGCCGTGCAACGCCCAGCTGATATTCAGCTTTAATTGTTTGTGGTATTTCACAACGGAATCAAGTCCTGTCCGTTTTCACTCGACTGGAACTGCAGGATGACATCAAGTCGTCAAAGAGATGCTATATAGTCTCTGTAGCATCCACTGTAGCATCTACTGTAGCATCTAGTATCTACTGCAGCATCTAGTATCTACTGAAGCAGTACTGTAGCATCTAACATCTACTGTAGCATCTAGCATATACTGTAACATCTAACATCCACTGTAGTATCCAACATCTACTGAAGCAGTACTGTAGCATCTAGCATCTACTGTAGCAACTACTGTAGCATCGCACATCTACTGTAGCATCTAGCATCTATTGTAGCATCTAACATCTACTGTAGCATCTAGCATCTACTGTAGCATCTAGCATATACTGTAGCATCTAGTATCTACTGTAGCATTTAACATCTACTGTAGCATCTAGCATCTACTGTAGCATCTAACATCTACTGTAGCATCTAGCATCTACTGTAGCATCTAGTATCTACTGTAGCATTTAACATCTACTGTAGCATCTAGCATCTACTGTAGCATCTAACATCTACTGTAGCATCTAGCATATACTGTAGCATCTAGTATCTACTGTAGCATTTAACATCTACTGTAGCATCTAGCATCTACTGTAGCATCTAACATCTACTGTAGCATCTAGCATCTACTGTAGCATCTAACATCTACTGTAGCATCTAGCATCTACTGTAGCATCTAGCATATACTGTAGCATCTACTGTAGCATCTAACATCTACTGTATAATCTACTGATAGCATCCATTGCATGTGACACTAACAACACTTAGCAGCTACTAGCATTTAGCTTGGTGACTACAGAAGTGCTAATGTTAGCTTCAGAGCAGGCTGCATACATGCTAACATTAACTTAGGCACAGATAAATTTTACAAGATCCAGATGCTTCCAGCATACTGGTACTAATAGTACTCAGTGGTACCAGTGTATTTGTAGTACTAGTATTACACGCCGGTACTCAACCCTACTACAGCGTATCGTTTCTATGGCGATTACATTTCAGGTGTTCTCCAGTTTTAGAACGCTGCTCTCGTTAAAGTAAAGAACTGATGTAAAGAAATACTTCTTTAGAGAGTTGGGATAAGAGGAGGATGACCTCCTCCTCCTCCTCCTCCTCCTCCTCCTCCTCCTCCAGTACTTCACTATCCTGCTCCGTCTACTTTAAACTCAGTAAATATTTGGATGTTGAGTATTTTCTTTTTCCCTGAGCAAGAATGTCAACATTAGAGCGTCCCTCCCTAAATGTCATTGGTTTCACTTGTGTGTGGTCACAGCGCTCCAGAGGGTGTGTGTGTGTGTGTGTGTGTGTGTGTGTGCGTGTGTGTGTGTGCTCACACATTTTTATGGTAACAGTCTCCGTCTCTCGGCAACACACTCAAAGACCTACACACACTGAAGGCACACAATGTGAGTCACCAGGGAAGTGTTAACCGGCTAATCCCTTACGGCTGCCCAGACGCCGCCTGCGGTTAATTCAGCTCCCCACAAACCAGCCAGTGTTTACACACCAGACCTTCATCACTGAGGACGAGGGCCGCGCTCTTCATCCACACCATCTGATGGCAGCAGGTGTGAGAGGGCCGCATGCTAACACACATGCTAATGGCAGAACATGCAGTTCCGCCTCTTCTTTCAAACAAACAGTTTATGATTTACGACATCTGAATTAATACGTTATAAATATGTTATAAATATATTGAATAGAGCCAATCACCAAATATTTATTAGATCTAAAAATCAAGTTCATTTATATTATGACATCTGTAAAATGAGAACAGATCTAAATGATAATAATAATCATCATAAAGTCAGAAAAGCCCGGATGTTTCTCCAGGTCTGGAGCGTTTTGGGTCTCTTCTTTACGTTAAAGAAGCTGAGAAAATACGAGACATGAAGTTCATGCGAAGTTAAAGACGAGAAGCAATAGTCTAATGAAGAGGGTGAAGAGATCAATGCATATTATTAAATAATCAATAATAATCAATAGATTCTGTTGACATCATTCAAAATAATTCAGAGCAACAAAGAAATAATTATAATTATTATTAATTTCATTCCAACATTTTCTGGTCTAAATGGAGCAGAATTGTGTTTTTGATCTGTTAGCTGGGAGGTGAACGAACCCTCTGTCTAATAAAACATCTACGGATGCTGTTCGGTTCTGATAACAGACACAGATGAAACCCAGGATGAGCCAGAGACCGGAGCAGAACCGGAGTCCAATATAAAGAATAATGTAACAGCTGTTCTGCTGCTTCTTTCATCTTCTAAATCACATTTGGAGATTCATTCAAATCAAAAGTTTCATTGAACTTTGAATTTTGACATTTCTTTTTTTTATTCTTCTGTATTTTGTTCCATTTTCATTTCATATTTTAGTTTCTTACTAACGTATTTACTTACGTATTTCTAAATATCCTTATATTTATCCTTAACAACGGTGAAATATTACAGATACTAAATTTAAAAAGTGAATTAGGATGCTGAGGAAGAATAATTATTTAAATGCTGTTTTTAAATGGGTATTATTTTTATGGTTAAGTTTCTATATAATTAATTTCTTCTGTTTTGCTGCAGGAAATTGTTTTACGTCACGGATTAGAAGCAGAAAATGTTGTTCCTTTTAAAATATATATTCAGTTTGAGATTTTCAACCATCTTTTAATGATTTAAAAGTGAGATAAATTAATATTCCTTTTAATGTCGGCACTGATTCAGAGTCAGGTGGAGCAGAACTAATAGTATTTATTATCTGTGGTTCAGATTTAATCAGATTAAACTATAGTTAAAATGTGTTTGTGTGTGAATAAATGGTCTCACCACTTTTTAACAGATTTTCCCAGGAAGGTTTTTAATGGTTCTGGATGAGCAGACGGGAATAAAAAACAACAAAAAACCTGTTTTTGTTCATGCTTTAAGACCCGAAACAGAACAAACACTGAATTACTTCCACTTTTCAGACAAGAGGAGCATGCAGCGGCAGCAAACACAGAGAGCAGCTCATTTTACAGCTTCCAAAGAACAACCAGCGTCAGAATAAAAAACATCGAGAGCTCGTCTTTTAAAAAGTGCATCGGAGACATCAGTCCAGTCTCATAAATACAGGATCCACTCTTCTGCCTGGAGACTATTTGGTTTTCCAAATGCTCAGGTTGTCTCTTTGGGAAGATTTGTCCGATTGAGATTTTTTGACAAAATCTTCTTCCTTTTAAAAATAAAGTTTTTTGTTTGTTTGTTTGTTTGAGACGAGGAGAAGCAGCGGAGACAAACGGGAGGGGGGGAGGGGGGGTTCTTAAAAAGTCATTCACCTGACACAGAGAAGACAGATGATTGGTCTCATTCATGGAGGATTATTGTGTCGTTTTAAAAAGGGAAATAAAAAGTGTTATTATTTATGTCCAAACTATTAAAAAAAACAAATAACTCATCATGAAAAAGTGTGGCTGAGAGGTCAGAGGTCAACCTGCTGTGTCTTTCAGGAGAAGAAACAAAAATATCCTAATAATAAAGGAAACATCCTGGAATGTCCTGGAGGTGATCCTGGAGTTCCCGTCAGTGAACCGCCACCGCGGAGGACGCCGAGGAGCAGAGCGCCTCTCCGGGCGCCCCCGGGCTGCTCTGTCCGGTGGCTGTCTGCGGGGACGTGGGACTCAGAGGCTGGGGCGAGTTCGCAAGGAAAGCCGGGATGTGCGCGGGCAGCCCCGGCAGGGCCGCCATGGGGGCGGGCGTCGCTTTGATGGGCAGCGGGATCGCGGGCAGGCTCAGCGGCATGCCGTACGGAGAGTAGTCGCTCATGGAGACGGGCGCGGCGGTGTCCATCATCCCGGGGCCGTACACGTGCGGCCAGGCGGGGGCCAGCGGGCCGTGCAGCGGGCTGTGCAGCGGGTACCCGGCGGGGAAGCCCCCCAGCCCGCCGGGCATCTTGTACTCTCGGGCGATGATGCTCTCGATGGCGAACGGGTGTTTGAAGCCGGACGGCTGGGTCACCGGGCCGAGGCTGTAGCCGCCCCCGCCCGCGCCCGCGCCCGCGCCCCCGCCCCCGTGCGCGGCGGCGTGCAGCGCGCTGAGCCGCAACTTGGCCTGCTGCTGCAGGTAGTGCGCGGCGGCGTCGTGCGCCTTGCTGGGGGCCAGCGGGTCGGCGGCGCGCACGCCGCCCACCTTGAAGCGCTTCCTGCGGCGCAGGAAACTCCCGTTCTCGAACATGTCGCCGCAGCGCGGGTGCAGCGCCCAGAAGCTGCCCTTCCCGGGCTGCTCCGGTCGGCGGGGGATCTTGATGAAGCAGTCGTTGAAGGAGAGGTTGTGCCGCAGGGAGTTCTGCCAGCGCTGCGTGTTCTCCCGGTAGTACGGGAACCGGTCCATGATGAACTTGTAGATGTCGCTGAGGGGGAGCATCTTCTCCGGGCAGCTCTGGATGGCCATGGCCGTGAGGGAGATGTAGGAGTAGGGGGGCTTCTGGTCGCTGTACGTGCTCCTCCCCGGGCGAGGCATTCTGCTGCTGCTGCGGGTTCGAATCCCTTCGCTCGATCCCCTCCTAAAGTTTCTCCAAACTCTTCAGAAAAGAGAGAAGCAGCGGACGCGTGGTTCCGCGCTGCGGGTCCGGCAGGTGCGGCGCGGTGTCCGTCCTCCTGTCCGCCGCGGGGTGTCCTCCATGTCCCTGCCCGGTCCCCGGTCTGTCCCGTCTGCGGGCTGGACGGCGGTGACAGCAGCAGAAGAGACCTCCGGCGTGGAGCTTCATTAATGGGCCGCTTCTCCTCTGTCACGTGATCACAGCGAGGAGGAGGAGGAGGAGGAGGAGGAGGAGGAGGGGGGCGGGGCGGGGGGGGGGGGCGGTGTGCTTTCATTTACATCCAGACAACAGTTTCATTTGTAGCCGTTAACAGAGGGAAGACAAGCCGGGCGAGGAGGCTGCATGTCGGGCTGCATGCGCTGCGAATGTGGAGGTATGTTTGCGTGAGTGCGTGTGTGGGTGCGCGTGTGTGTGTGTGTGTGTGTCGGGCTTCAATTTGCACAAATAAAGCGGCTTTTCGTCTTTCTTTCTGTTTCATGTCGCTGCTTTTATTTTATTTGCTCAGAAACCATTAAAACAAAAATAACCTGAAACGAACATTTCATTAAACTTCAACTATTTGTTCGTTTCGACTCGATCTAAAACGGTTTCATTTAACCGAAGTTCTTTAATCGATTTTCACTGATTGTTTTAAGTTAAAAATTAACTTTAAATGGCCTCAGAGATCCGGTCGCATTTATTCATCTTCCACCTTAAAATATGGAGAATCTGCAGACTTTAATCTTTTTAAACACAGAATATTTAATTTTAATGATTTCAATGTTTGCTGCTCTGACTTTCATTTCTGTCTATTTATTTTCTAGATGAAATATTACATATTATTTTTGTCATTTTGTCTGTCATGGAGAAATTAACATTAATTAATTATCGATCATTTTTATCTCAGCACAAGTTGAAAATGGTTGACCAGACAAAATTAGTATTCTAATTACAGAAACTAATAAGTACAGAAATGTATTTATTCTAATAATAATAAAAACAATAATAATAAAACCAAATAAAACAATAATTGAGAAATAAATAATTAGACTGATCACGCCAATTTTAATACATTTTATGCTGCTAAATGTTGAAGTGTCGATATTAATGATTATTCAATCATAAAAAACGGAGGAAACATTTTTTTAAATGTATTTAAAATGGATAAACAAACGCGTTTGATATTTTATCTGATTAAAACGCAGCTGATGATCCTGCTTTTAATCTTCCCAAGTTGTTATTGTGTCCGTGAACGCAGCATATGTTTGACATCGGATTAATTGACTGGTGACAAACCGGAGGCGCTGCTGGTTTTAATGGTCCCATGAGGACGGGGTGGGGGGAGGGGGGTGACAACAAACAGCCACTTTCACACGTCTAACCTTTGACCCCTGCGGATAATCTGACGGAGCGTTCAGGAGAGAGATGCTCTGAAGCCTGGAGCGGAACGGGTTAAATATATTTAGTAAAATATAATACCGATGTTAGTAATTTATTTACTTTTCTAAATGTGTTTTAATTTAATCTTTATTTACGTCATTTTGTTGATTTATTTCTGAATAAGGTTAATAAAAGTGGTTTAAAACAGAATTAAGCTCTTAATTGATTCATTCATTGATCACAATGATTGATCTGTAAATTCATATTTTAGATGTATGGCGATATTGATCGGTAATGACATTAGCACATCGTTTAGGGTTTATTTTTTTATCAATTTCTCTTCTTAATTTCTTCTTCCTCTTTCATCATTTTCTTCCTGTAGTGATCTATTGGTTGATTATTGATATCTGGCCATCCACATCAATAACAGTTCAACATCATGATCGTCAGACGGGGACAGACGGGGACAAAGACCAGCGGCTGAAGCAGCCAATCACAATGAAGATACATTTTAAGGATCAAAGATAACTTCATTAATCCCAGAGGCGCAAAAACGACAGACACTTCCAGCAATTAAAAGATCAACATCACAAAAGATAAAACAAGAAGAAAATGATTCAACGTAGAAGAAATGGTCAGAGGGGGCGGGGCTACAAATAATACATATAAAGCACGTATTTCATTAAAATAGTAGAATTATTTTTAAGAGGCGGCGGGAACAAAGGAGTTTCCAACCGGTCCTGAAGGAACGCCTCCCTGAAGCTTTCTGATTGGCCACACCACAGCCAATCAGAGAGCTAGCCCTCAGATGCTATAAATATGTAACCCGAAACATGATAAATATTTAGTCCTCTTATAAAGTATACAGAGGAGAGAAACAACCGGAAGAGTTTGATCATTTCAAAGATCAATAACTCTCATCATCTTCCTCCTCCTCCTCCTCCTCCTCCCTTTCTTCTTTGTTTTTTTCAACCACTGATTTTTAACACTTCTGACAATCTGACACGTGTGTGTGCGTGCGCTATTCTGTACATACCCCTCCATCCTTTTGTTTCTTTACTTCCCTCAAAAGAACAGAAGAAGAAGAAGAATTGACAAGTGGAGGATGAGGAGGGCAAAGAGGATGTGAACGCCATTTTAGCACGCCAGTTAGCGTTAGCTTCATAGGGTGGTGCTAACAGTCGGGTAGGGCTTTTCTATCCCTCTTCTAGCCTCTTGCTGCTCCTGCTAATGTCGCTAACGTCACGTTGAGATGGCCCCAGCTAACACTGGCTAGCCTGTCTGCTCTGTAGCTAGCGACGTTGTGGGAAACATAGCATCGGGCCTCCTCTGCCACAAGTCCGGTAGAAGTCCAGAGACACACCTGTCCTCAGGTATGGCAAATGACATCATCATTGTCCAGCAACGCTCACAGATCTGGGATCGGGGTTCAAGTTAGCCAGCTAGCTAAATACATCGTGAAGGCCGTCTCATTGGCCGAAGAGACGAGTCCTTCTGGATTAAATAAATTCAGATTACAAATCTGACAATGAGTGTTATTATCGCGTTAAACTGCTCAGCCATCTGTCAACCAACCAGACGCAGTCACGGCGACCCGTCAGCCAATCAGGTGACGGCTCGCCGACCCGAACCCGTCTGCTCAGGATGGAGATTCTCTTGTTCTCCTTTCAAAGGAGTCCAGTTGAAGTGCTGGGTGGAGAATGAGGAGCGTGCTGAAGCACCACCGCTGCTGCATTTAAAACACACACACGCACACACACACATGCGCACACACACACACACACAGTATATAATCGGTTCTTCATCTGGTCCTCCTGGACGCCACCCCGTCTCCACAACTTAAAGACGTTTGCTACTAGCCGCTAGCAGCTAGCGGCTAGCTGCTACTAGCTGGTTGTTGGTCACATACGCAACACATTGTCAAAGCTTCCTGTCCTCCTTCCTGTCCTCCTTCCTGTCCTACTTCCTGTCCGACTTCCTGTCTGATTCCACCGGAACCCCGTCGGACACAGTTTTAAACACGAGGCGGTATTTGTTCCATGCCGAGTAAATAAAGGAAATAAACGTCATTCCTCTGCTGTTGTTGGAGGTTTTGTGGATTTAATCTAAACCATTGTTTGCTCGTGGAGTTTAGTTTGTAGTTTTTCCACTGTTCTCCTCTCAACGCATCAATTTGTGATGGATGAATAGCGACTTTCTGAACATCTCCACATCACGGCGCTAAAGCTAAGCGGTTCCGGGCGCTCCGGATCCATCCTGGCCTTCCCGGATCAGCTGTGAGTCTCTCAGCTTCAATTTAACCGCTGATTAAGCAGAGTGGAAGTTGATTAGCTAACGAGCGGCCGCCTCCAGGAGCGATGCTAATTAGCAGGGCTATTAGCGTCTGTCGAGATCAGCGAATGAGGCGCCGCTGCTCGTTAGCAGATTATCACTCTATCAAGCTGGCGACGTGGCGCCTTCATCAAAGCGAGCCGCCGCGGATAGGAGATCCAGATCGCCCAGATCCTGGTCCGCGCGCTACGCTAGCTTAGCATAGCGCTCACAAGTTGAAGTTAGAGATCTGCTGATGGACTTCTGATGAGGCGAAGAAAGTTAAATCCTAACGGGGCGTAATTACCGACGGGCCCGCGGACGGGTCCTCGGCCGCCCAAGTGCTCCCTGCTCGGCCGTCTCCGCGGCGACGCCTCCGATCGACCGCATCCCATCGGCGTCGCTCGGGGTGACGCTCGGGCCGAGGCCTAATTATTCCATTTGCCTGAACCTGGATAGCATTTAGATCCGAGGTAATTCAGCGTGGTGCAACTCAATTAAATCCGTCCTGACTGGGATTTATGGAACATCAACGGCTCCTCAGTGGGACCAATGGGAACGCTCCTTATTCATCCCCAAGTCCTCCTGATGCTGCGTTTCTGCAGCTCAATTAAATATACGAGCAATGAGAATGTTTCATGAGACTGTAATGAGAAAAGACGGGATCTCCTCCTCCTCCTCCTCCTCCTCCTCCTCCTGACTGGAGTTCAGTTAGCGGTGAATTAGAGGCAGTGAAAACACATTTAAATCCTCGTGATGGTGAAAACCGATCGGTGATCGGCTGCTCGTCCTTCCGTCCGGCTTGTGTCGACCCCAGAACACAACCGGCCGCCATCCAACCGGACCCGGTACCGATGAGGAGGTGGGGGGCGAAGCTAGCGTTGCTAAGAGCGCCGATACGCTCCACCGTGTGGAAGTCGACGACGGTCGCTCCACCCAAATCACGTAGCGTCAGAAACAGAACCTCGGAAAAACGAGGTTCTGTTTCTGACGCCGTTTGTCTGATTGTTAGCAGGATTACGGAAAAACGGAAATTGGTCTTATTCTAACTTTGAACCATTAAATTCTGAGAGCGATCCGTTACATTTTAACATTAAACCCATTTACGGATTCAGGAATCAGTTAAAAATAAACATCAGCTCTGATTCACTTTGACTTTTCATGTTGGTGTTTAAAGATACCGAGAACAATCTAGAACCTTCTGGTGCTGATCCAGATCACCGTGTGGATGGTGGAGATCCAGTTAGGAGGGGGGGGGGGGGGGGGGGGGAACGAGCTGCTTGGGGGAGGTCTGTGCTCTCTAGTTTTTTGTTTGTTTTTTTACTTCCTGACACGGGAAGTAGTTCTGGGGGAAGTTCCCGGTCTGAAGTGATGTCACATGAGTAGATAATGACGTCATTCTCACATCTGGACGACGTGTTCCTGTACCACAGTCAGTGAAGGCATCATGGCCGCCGCCACACTGAACATGAAGACGCATTCAGACGGAGTCGTGACGTCACGGCGCCGCAGACGACAGCCAATCACAGCCCGTTTTGTTTTAGGGGTCGTTATAATTGATGACAGTCTGCGGCGCCTTTATGATCCTCTCCAGTCCTTCACAGATAAAAGCCGTTTGGCATCTGGGCCCCGCCGGGGCCGAGGGGGCCGCACGCCGCCGCACGCCGCCGCGCGATACGATGAATATTTAATTAATAATTACTCACGTAATTCCTCCTCAGGAGTTATTATCCCCTAAACTGGCTTGTGAATTTAATTATTAGCAGCCTTTTTGTTTCCCCGTCCCCCTCATTACTGTCGGGATTGATGTAACATAAACTTCATTAAAACCCAAAGTGGGATTCTTTAATTAGGAGGCCGCCCTCGCCGAAGCCGGAATTAGCCAAGTCAGTGATGTGCAAATGAGCGCATTATTTAAGAAACATGCTGCAAGTAGTTATGCTAATTCACCGGGGTTCACAGTGGCAGACCTTTCCACTCGCGGGCGCGTATTCGTTACACGCACTATGCAAATTTAATGTAGCAGCCTTAGTAATGCCTTGTTAATTTATTCAGATTTATTGAGTAAGACTTGTCGAAAGTAGCAATTTAATTAGCCCATCTCCTCAGATGGCGGCCGGCGCTTCTTAAAAAGGCTCGTCGGAGAAACATGGCGTTTCACATTTCACGGCCATTAAAGCGAGATATTATGGGAGAGAAATCACTTAAAGGAGTCCCGGAGTTCCCCCCGAAGGGGGACGAGGGGGGGGAACCGAGCGGAGGCTGAGTCCACAGCCTTAATGGCTGAGATGATGCCGTTAGCTCGCCGGCCGCCCGGGAGGCGTTTACCGACGGGCAGGTCCCGGGACGCCGCCGGGGAGGGGCGGGGGAGCGGGAGGGGGCACCCAAAACTCACAAGAAAAACCAAAGCACTCCTCCGGCGCGAGGGGAAAAGGCCAGGAGGTCAGGAGGTCAGGAGGAGTTGAAACGGAGACATCAAGTTTCTAGTTCTGCAAGTTAAGCTGAATCTCATCTCATTTCAGACTCACAGCGCCACCTGCTGTTGTGGAGGAACCACAGAACGCTCGGAGCAGTAAACTATTCCCTTTGCTTTTTATTGGTATAACATTAAAGGCACCTTTTTTTGTGAGACGTCCTAAAGTTTGTTTCATCCTCCTAAAACTAAATCAAACTTTAAAGAAGGTCCGATTTGGTAAAAAATAAATAAATCTGCTTTTAATGTCAACCCTGCAGCCGGTAAACCAACGAGACGATCACCTTTCGACACCCGCGGGGGGGGGGGGGGCGATCTCAGGCGTGTTGATTCTGGAAAGCAGAAGCTACGCCGTCTGTCGGAGTCGCTTTGTCTCCGTTTGTCAGGCCCCCCCGCCCCCCCGGCGGCGTCGGGAGGAAACAGATTGGTGAATCAGTGAATTAAACCCACAGATATCCTGCAGGAAGTCCCCGCGCGCCGCGCCGCGCTCACGGGGACTTAGCGGGCGTCTGGGAGACGAATGGAATAACGGGCTTCTCTAAGGTCAAGCTTTGCTGCGCTGGGATCAGCTCAGACGTAAACGCCGGGTAATTCCAGGTCGGCTGATTGCCTCCCTCTCCAGACGATGTCGTTTTTGTCCGAGGAGCGGGGGCTGGCATTACGGCGGCGGCGTGTCGAGGGCCCTTGTCGGCGGCGGCGGCGTGCCGGCTGAGGCCCGAGTCTGGAGGAAGAGTAATAACGCATTACAGCCGTAATGTCTCTCGTACACGAGACACTCCTCGTCCAATCCTCCCGTGATCCCGCCACAGCCGCGCCGTCCTCCCGCGGTTTTGTCACGCCGGCCTCCTTTTTGTCTCGGACTCGCCGCGCCACATTAATCAGAGCGGAGCGCGGCGTCGGGGGGGGGACGAGGAAGTCATTAGAGAGGATGAATCTGTTGTATTTATTCCTCTGTTATGCAATAATAAAGACGGAGGACGGAGCGGGGGACGACGGGAAGTAATGGTCTTTACACAGGGCGGCCATTTGCTTTGAAAGAGAAGACGAAGAACGAGACCGGTGGGCGCGAGGACGAGAAGATAGAAGTTGAAATACGTTCCGTTACGCTTCAGCCACGAACATCCTGTCAGTCCGTCAGGTCTTCATCATCCTCCTCCTCATCAGGGGGACCCAAGAATGGCCTCCTGCCGTCTCATCTTTTGAGTTCCGTCTGTCCTTGTTTACTGGTTGGGCTACCGATGCCATCGATGCTATCGATGCTATTGATGCTAAAGATGCTAATGATACTATCGATGCTCATGATGCTATCGATGCTAATGATGCCATCGATGCAACCGATGCTCATGATGCTATCGATGCTATCGATGCTACCAATGCTAATGATACTATCGATGCTAATGATGCCATCGATGCTAATGATGCCATCGATGCTCATGATGCTATCGATGCTAATGATGCCATCGATGCTAATGATGCCATCGATGCTCATGATGCTATCGATGCTAATGATGCCATCGATGCTAATGATGCTATCAATGCTAATGATGCTCCCCATGCAACTGATGCTACTGATGCCACTGATGCAACCAATGCTACTGATGCTATCCATGCTAATGGTGCTACTGATGCTACTGATGCCATTGATGCTACCGATGCTACTGATGCTCCCCATGCAACTGATGCTACTGATGCTATCCATGCTAATGGTGCTACAGATGCTACTGATGCTACCGCTCGGTTGATGTGCAGGCCCCCCCGGGGCAGGCCGTGGGCTCGGCCCAAGGCGGGACCAGCTACCTGGACCGTCTGACATCCTGAATCAGAGTCTGCGGCGTAGATGGACAGAGACGTGAGGAAGACGAGGAAGACGAGGAAGACTCTGACCTGATAGAACTGTATGAAGGTGAGCTGCAGCACAAACGTCAGACGAAGACGAGATTCAGCTCGGCTGAAACGGCACAACGATGATGATGATGATGAAGAAACGAAAGACAGAAGCGAATCGTCTGTTTACTTCCACACTTTCTTTTAAAACTTGTTCTTCCATCGGGAGCGAAGAAGACGAGGATTAGCTCTTCATCCGCGCACCATTAGCGGCGGACCTTCGTCTCCCTCACTGCTGATTAAACAGCAGCTAATAAATCAAATCCAATCAGCTACAGATTAGCGAGCGCTAATTAAATCTAAATCCTCTTCAAACACGGACCGGATCTCGGAGAACCGAACTCGGAGTCCGATCCGGCCTCTCGGAGCTCAGCGCTCAAACACTTCCACGGAGCCACAGCAGGAAAACAATCTGAGCCTGTAATCCGTCCATCAGAGGAGGACGCTGCTTTCTCTGATGACCCTGAATGCAGCACGGCTTCCTGGGATGACGGTTCATCACGGTCTGTTTGCCCGGATTAAAAGTTTCTCTCCGGTCTCAGAGGAGTTCTATTTATAACACAACAAACACGCAAACCCCACAGTGAGACACCTTTCAGGTGTTCCTCCACCAACACACACCTGGGGGGGGGGGGGGGGGGTGTGTGTAAAGGATTCAAAACCCACGCGGACACGGAGAGAACATACAAACTGCACCGATGGGATTAGAACCCGGTACGAGAGCTCGAACCCCTCTTGACTAGATTTAATCTGGACTTCCTGGATAACGCCCACAATGACCCGATGACATCACCATCGGATCCAAACACACGGTGATCTGGATCAGCACCAGAAGGTTCTAGATTGTTCTCGGTATCTTTAAACACCAACATGAAAAGTCAAAGTGAATCAGAGCTGATGTTTATTTTTAACTGATTCTTGAATCCATAAATGGGTTTAATGTTAAAATGTAATATTTGTTCCTGACCTCATTCTGGATCAGAACCAGGAGACGTGTTTCATGATGGTTCAGATCGGACCCCTTCATGACTGGGATGTTTTAAAAGCCTCCGTTATAAGTAAATGGGAAAATCCAGATGTTTCTGTATCCAGACGGGAATCCGGATCATCTCAGACTTTAATGGATCCAAGTTAGACCAGAACCATCTTCAGATTGTTCTAATCCAGATCCATCCAAGAGTTTTTCTGCTAACAGAACCTCGTTGGAGGTCTTACCGGCCACTTCCTGTCTGTTTGACTTCCTAAAGACGATAATAAAACTTTCAACCGGGACGTCTCAGATTTGGACGATTGAAGAACTTCCATCGACAGACTCGTCTTCAGGGATCGCTTCCTCGCCGACGCATTCAACAACCTGCACGGGCTCAATTTGCTTCCACGGCTGCCCTCGGGTCCCACGGTCCCTGAACGCATCAGAGCAGTAATGCTGGCAGATCGTCTCGCTAACAGCTCGCGACCATTTGAATGGCGTCTCCCGGCTCTTGTTAAATCCCACTTTGTTCGTCCTCCGACAGTTAAAAAAATGACGGATGGCCATTATTATGGAAAGAAGGTTACTTTTATACACGGCTCGCGGCGCGGCGGGGGGGTGGGGGGGGGCTGCTCCATCACTGTCAGGGAAAATAATGATAAGATATCATAAGACACGGGTCGGCCATGTTAAGATGGAGTGCCCCCCCGCCTGGATCCCGTCTGTCCGCCGCAGCATTCATCTTGATTCTGCATCCGCTCGCACTTATTTTGCTTTACATCTGCAAAAAATACATCAAAGAGCTGCAGCGTGTCGAGAGAACAATCCGCTCACACACTTTAAAATAGATAACGATGATAAAACGCTCGTTTCCACTTCCGAGGACTTCAGGAAACACGGCGGACGTTCTGTAATCGACGAGCAGCACCCGAACGCAACACGGATACGTCCAACAGTTCAGACGGGTGAGGACAGACGGGTGAGGGCAGACGGGTGAGGACAGATGGGTGAGGACAGACGGGTGAGGGCAGACGGGTGAGGACAGAGAGGTGAGGGCAGACGGGTGAGGGCAGACGGGTGAGGACGGACGGGTGAGGGCAGACGGGTGAGGGCAGACGGGTGAGGACAGAGAGGTGAGGACAGACGGGTGAGGACAGACGGGTGAGGGCAGACGGGTGAGGACAGACGGGTGAGGACAGACGGGTGAGGGCAGACGGGTGAGGACAGACGGGTGAGGACAGACGGGTGAGGACAGAGAGGTGAGGGCAGACGGGTGAGGGCAGACGGGTGAGGACGGACGGGTGAGGGCAGACGGGTGAGGGCAGACGGGTGAGGACAGAGAGGTGAGGACAGACGGGTGAGGACAGACGGGTGAGGACAGACGGGTGAGGGCAGACGGGTGAGGGCGGACGGGCGAGGGCGGACGGGTGAGGACGGACGGGTGAGGGCAGACGGGTGAGGGCAGACGGGTGAGGACAGACGGGTGAGGACGGACGGGTGAGGGCAGACGGGTGAGGGCAGACGGGTGAGGACAGAGAGGTGAGGACAGACGGGTGAGGACAGACGGGTGAGGACGGACGGGTGAGGGCAGACGGGTGAGGGCAGACGGGTGAGGACAGACGGGTGAGGACGGACGGGTGAGGGCAGACGGGTGAGGGCAGACGGGTGAGGACAGAGAGGTGAGGACAGACGGGTGAGGACAGACGGGTGAGGACAGACGGGTGAGGGCAGATGGGTGAGGGCGGACGGGCGAGGGCAGACGGGTGAGGGCAGACGGGTGAGGACGGACGGGTGAGGGCAGACGGGTGAGGGCAGACGGGTGAGGACAGAGAGGTGAGGACAGACGGGTGAGGGCAGACGGGTGAGGACAGACGGGTGAGGGCAGACGGGTGAGGGCGGACGGGTGAGGGCAGACGGGTGAGGGCAGACGGGTGAGGGCAGATGGGTGAGGGCAGATGGGTGAGGGCATTCCTGCTGCACTGAATGGGTTAATATCTGTTGTTGATGCTTTTAACGCCGCTGTGGCGTTTCCATGTCGACGGCGCTTGCGTCTGATTGGCTCGCTGCCCAGCTACCTGCTGCGGTCTCCCCCCCGACTCCGCCCCCGATCAGACGCTTCCTGACCCAGAAGTGTCCCGTCCTGCGATGGAGACGGATGTTCGCTCAGCACGACGGGCGTGACCGAGGCCGCCATCGTCACACCTGACCGACCAATAGGATCCGAGCGAGAGCAGCTTCACCTGTCGGGCCGCTCCGGAGTGGGCGGGGCCTTTTCCAAACGTCATCTTTTAGCGTTATTTATTATCTCAGCGCCGACGCCTTGTTGGATCGATGACATCACGCGGCGCCGCGTGCTGATTGGACGCCCTCGGTGACAGCAGATTGATTCCCGGCGCTGCTGGAGTGTCTCTTTCATTAGTCTTCAGGTCCATTTCCTCCGAACCGGGACAGATCAGAGTATTAACCCATGCCTGGCCGCCTCGCTGTGATTGATGCCGGCGATTACATTCATAAAACACTTTGAGGGGAGGTCGCTCGTGTCCCACACTCGGGTGGGGGGGGACGGGGGGGGGGCGATTCCGAGACAAAGGCGAGAGAAAGAAAGTTCATATATAATCTGCTGCGGTTTGTTAGCTGATCTCACGTAAGAGAAAGTGTTGGTGTGTTCATTCATCACGTCACACACACGCACACACACACGCACACACACACACGCACACACACACACACACGCACACGCACACGCACACACACACGCACACGCACACGCACACGCACACGCACACGCACACGCACACGCACACACACGTCAGGGATCCTTTCACTGACTTTAGGTCCTCAAACGACAAGTATGTCGTATGACCCTCTGCGTGTGTGTCTGTGTGTGTGTGTGCGTGCGTGTGTGTGTGTGTGCGTGTCCATCCATCATGGTTTTATGTGTGAACTCCCTTGAGGTCGCTCAGCCGCAAATTTAATTACGTCTCAGCTCTTATTATCCGACTCACTTTGAAAAGCTGGACGGTGGTAATTCATTACTTTGGACAGTTCGTCCAGGACACACACACACACACGCACACACACACGCACACACACACACGCACACACACACGCACACACACACACACACTCCACAATGTTCTTCATTGCACCTTCAAACAGGACAGGTGAATATAAAGCCCCGCCCCCTGCAGGCTGTTCAGGTGTCCCTGTTAGAACGCACACCGCTGAGAGGAGCGTTTCTATTGGTCGCCATCCAGAATGCTGCAGGTGTGACGGCTGCTCCTGATGCGGAGGCGGCCAGCTGATTAGTGGGAGGTGGCCAGCTGATTAGTGGGAGGCGGCCAGCTGATTAGTGGGAGGCGGCTCCTGCAGCTCCTCTCTCCGTTATGATAATGAGCTCATTTCATATGCAGATACGGCCCTCAGAGACCTCCTCTATGCATTGTTCTTGTGTGTGTGTGTGTGTGTCTGTCTGTGTGTGCGTGTGTGTCTGTCTGTGTGTGTGTGTGTGTGTGTGTGTCTGTCTGTGTGTGTGTGTGTGTCTGTCTGTGTGTGTGTGTGCGTGTGTGTGTCTGTCTGTGTGTGCGTGTGTGTCTGTCTGTGTGTGTGTGTGCGTGTGTGTGTCTGTCTGTGTGTGTGTGTGTGTGTGTGTGTGTGCGTGCGTGTGTCTGTCTGTGTGTGTGTGCGTGTGTGTGTCTGTCTGTGTGTGTGTGTGTGTGCGTGCGTGTGTCTGTCTGTGTGTGTGTGTGTGCGTGTGTGTGTGTGTGCGTGTGTCTGTCTGTGTGTGCGTGTGTGTCTGTCTGTGTGTGTGTGTGTGCGTGTGTGTGTGCGTGTGTGTGCGTGTGTGTGTGCTGACTGGAGGACAGGTGTGTTTTCAGGTCACTGTGATGACGGAGCATCATCGGGACCAGATCTGACCTCAGGACTCGATCCGGGTCGATACGCCGGCCTCGGGAAGCGACGAGCGCCTCGAGATGAACCTGAAGCTGAAGCTGAAACACGAGTCCGGCCGTCTGACGTCACGGCAGAAACACCTGCAGCATCAGCTCACACACCTGTACACCTCTGACACGCCCGCCCCAGTCAGTACCCCTGAGGACGGCTAATGAACACGGTAACGCTAACACCTGGGGCTACACGCACACACACACACACACAGCACTGTCAGGAGGCGGAGCAAACGCCGTGGACTCACCGCATCCGCAGGATTAAACCACGAGTCGATCCTGGTTCCGAGTCGCTCTGGTTCCGAGTTGCTCTGGTTCCGAGTCGATCCTGATTCCAAGTCGCTCTGGTTCCGAGTCGCTCTGGTTCCGAGTCGCTCTGGTTCCGAGTCGCTCTGGTTCCGAGTCGCTCTGGTTCCGAGTCGCTCTGGTTCCGAGTCGCTCTGGTTCCAAGTCGCTCTGGTTCCGAGTCGCTCTGGTTCCAAGTCGCTCTGGTCTCCAGGTGTCTGCGTTTCTACGACAGACAAAATACGTTTTAAATTGTGATTTCTTTTTCTAATTACAATTTTAATTTTCTGTCTGTTTAATTGCGATTGCTGCGATTTATTTTTAAGTACAATAAGTAAATAAATGAAATTATTTGCTTGTTTTTTTATTATAAATATAGGAATATTATTAAACAGGATGCAGCTATTATTCTAAATGAAACAGCTTTTGGTAAAACAGGTTTCTAAATGATGGAATATTTATCAGTGGAAGAGTTTATTTATATTCACACGGAACAAAGAGAAAAGCTTTAAAGACAACGAGCTCTTTGGTTCAGATCCTTTTTGTTTAGGATGGCGACCCCTGGACTCAGGAATTAGACGGCACCGCCCCCCCCCCCCCCTCATCCTCTTCTTCACCGTCACACAAACTCTACTGGTTTTGTACCAAAGTCTGAATTACACACCAACATCACTCGAGTAATTTATGAGGTAAACGGCATACTTAAAATACTTAGAATCAATATTTATATATTCTGTTAGCTTTATTTTTATTTTTATTCACATCAGACAATTACATTAAACCCTCTACGCCTATAAATAAGGCTATGACTCTGTCCACGGTAATGTAATACTAAAGAACTGGCTTAATTTTCCACCCTCTCACAATTTATAACGAGGACTGTATTCATATTTTTTAAAGCATGTAAAAAAAAAACTTCAATAATAATCGATAAACTCTTAAATTGACCCTGAAATATACTTCAAAATGCAAATGACGGGAAGAACGAATTGCCTTGAGATTTTAATGATTAATACTTTGCTCCCATCTAGTGGACAAAATCATTTCTCTTGTCATCAAGCTAACTAGAATAAAAACAGGAAAATGACACTGTCCCTTCACAATAAAACCGGGAAAAAAACATTATTATCTAACATTATTAGAAAAGAGAAAAAACATCTTTGGTATTTGTGTTTCTCTTTCATCGGGTCAAACTGGATCTGAAGCAGAATTTGAAGCAGTTCTTGTTTCGGGATTGAAGACGTTTCATCCATGAAGCTTAAGATACAGCATTTAAATCATGGAGTACGTTCCTTCAGATAACACGTTCACAGTTTTCGCAGAAGAAAACACGGCCGTACACGTATTACCTATAATTATGAGCTCTTATATTTTAACTATCAAGTTTTCAGGCGTTTGCGCAAACATATGCTCAAACATTATTTTGAAACATGTAACCGGAAGCAACGACGTTCGGTCGACGAGGATCTGCGGCGCGCGCTTGCTGTTCCGGAAGTGGCTAGCTGTGTTAGCTCTGTGAGCGCGGTGTGAGTTCGTCTTGCAGGCTAGCGCAGTGCTACTCGGTCCTACCGGAGTTTCGGTCATGGCGTATCAGCTGTACCGGAACACGACGCTGGGAAACAGCCTCCAGGAGAGTCTGGACGAGTTGATCCAGGTGAGGCCAACCGCGGAGCTGGCCTCCGTTAGCAGGCTGCTAGCTAGCGTCGCTGAACAAACTTTAGCTCGTTAGCCGCAACGCTGGTTTGTTAGCAGTAAAATCAAGTCGCGTAAATTGTGTAACACTTATTATAAATTTAACTGTTTTAAATAAACCAGATAAACAATAGAGAAGCTCCTCGGGATTTGTGTTACGTGAAACTAGGCCAGAGTCGGCTTAAAGTTGTCATTACTTCCGAAACGGCTCGACTCGGCCTCCATCGCTGATCACGTGACGTTCGTCCTCCTCATTTGCATACGTCCCAAATTCGAATTGGTCTGAATCTCATGTGAAATGAAGACGCAGCGGATGTGGGTCCGGATTGGCTGAAGCTAACAGTTAGCCGGACGGCGCGGTGCCGCTGAGTCGGCTCTGAATCCGCGTTTGTGTGTCCAGACTCAGCAGATCACTCCTCAGCTGGCGCTCCAGGTCCTGCTGCAGTTCGATAAAGCCATCAACACGGCGCTCGCCAACCGGGTCCGCAATCGGGTCAACTTCAGAGTGAGTTGGGTGCCCCCCCCCGAGCGTGGGCGTGGTCCAGGCGTCGGACGTTCACCTGTCGGCCCTCTGCTCCCCAGGGTTCCCTGAACACCTACCGGTTCTGCGACAACGTGTGGACCTTCGTCCTGAACGACGCGGAGTTCAGGGAGGTCACCGACCTCGTGAAGCTTGACAAGGTCAAGATCGTTGCCTGCGACGGGAAGAGCGAGTCGACGCAGAATAAAACGGAGAAATGGTGAGCGAAGCGTTTCAGATTAAGCGTTTCAGATCCCCGAAGCGTTTCAGATTAAGCGTTTCAGATTCCCGAAGCGTTTCAGATTCCTGAAGCATTTCAGATTAAGCGTTTCAGATGAAGAGTTTCAGATTCCTGAAGCGTTTCAGATTAAGCGTTTCAGATTAAGCGTTTCAGATCGATTCTCGTATTGATGCTTCGTTTCCGTGTTTTAAACCTTCTTCTCTTCCAGACTCCGGCGCTGCGGAGGACGACCGTCTCCTCAAACGGACCTGGACTGTACATATAATTTATTACAGCAGAGTCGGTGTGTGTGTGTGTGCGTGCGTGTGTGTGTGTGTGTGTGTGTGTGTGTGTGTGTGTGCGTGCGTCTCGCTGTACCTGCATCAGTTCTGTGGTTTTTTTTAAGTATTATCCATTTACAGGTTTGTGTTCCATTTATCATTTGAAACATCTCTAATAAAACTTTATTTAAAACGGCCTCTGTGCGTCAGGTATTGATCAGAACAACGAATACTCGTCATCAGCATCGTCTCACGTTTATTGTAACGCGTATAAAAGAGTGCGTCTTAAAAAGGAACACGCCGATCACTTCTTCCTCGCAAAGGGAAGACGATTGATCGTTTGATCGGCTGCAGGGAAACGCCTTGAAAGTTTCAGGAGCGAACGCTGATCTGATCCTCGGCACTGCAAATCAGGAAGAAGCAGATACTGCGAAAATATATTCAGCGTGAAATGCGTATTTGTACGAAGGAAGAGCTGCTGATCAATACTGCGTGTCGTTTCCTCTGAGTGGAAATGGCTTCTGGTTTCAAACGGTCGGCGGCTCGATGTAAACGCCCGGAGCGGTTACAGGAACGCTCCGGCAAAAATGAAACCGTCGACTGCAGGAGGCGGGGCCTACAAAGGTAACCGCCTCCATCGCCTTCAGGTTGAGCCCAGATTAGGATAACCCATTTTAGAGCTAACATTCCTCACTGTAGCCTCTAAGCTAAAGCATTAGCATGTACACGCACTCGTCGGTGGGATCAGCTCCTGCAGAGCGCCCTCTGCTGGAGTGGTGGAAGCATCGCGGGTAGCGGATAAACCGCTGGATGCAGGTGTTTCAGTGAATCTGGTAGCGTCGAGGCTAGAATGAAAGCTTCAGCTGTCGGGGCCATTTTGAGCTCAGATCAGCTTGATGAATCTTCCTCAGGAGGAAGACTGTCCAGTCCCCATCTTCGGGGGGGGGGGGGGGGGGGGGTCCTGCACCCGCTTTGTGAAATTCAGGGTTTAAAATAAAGAGTTCCAACAAATAAACCGGTTCCTGACACTCTGCTGGTTTGGCTACAGTTGAAAGACTCAAGGTCAAAGGTCACATCATAGCTGCCTCAACAAGGAGCACCGACAGCACAAAATCTACTAAATGCATGTTTGAGAGAAAAGGCTGCTTCTAGCAAATGTAGAAAGTATAAAACAAAATAGCTTTCTGCTTTCAGAGAGTAGAAAACGCCCCCGACCCCTCCTCCTCCTCCTCCTTGTCTTCCTCTTCAGTCGAGGAAGCGCTGGCAGGCTTTCTTCCAGCGGCAGGAAGTGCACCACTGGTCTCTGCGCTCGATGCCGTACACTTTACGACATTTCTTGGCTTCGCCGCGAATCCTCCTAGCGGGGAGAAAACGGTCAGCGAGGTTTCCTCGACTTATGAGATCATTTCATAAAGTCTTTATGTTATTATATAATTCCTTTTATATATTTGAATACAAATTATAAGTAAACACTTAATTATATTCAAATAACTAGTAATAAATGCACTGAGAAATCACTGACCTGCAGGGGGCGCTGTGCTGATGAAGCCACTGCTCTCCCACACTGACTGAACGCACCCGAAACGCCAAACCCTGTTTGGGGGGGGGGGGGCAGGAGGAGAGTGGGGGTAAGCTGTGGCCAAACAACCTGCTGTGGCCTCCATCGGCCTGCAGGTGGCAGCACTGCGCTGTGGCAGACTGACGGCTCCTGAATGGAGGGGATTTTCCTGCTGAATGAAAACCACCAGGGAGGCGCGGACACGCCCCCTCACTGTAAACCAGTTTGAACCGGCTTCTCGGGGCTGCTGGGGGAAACAAACAACGGGCCGCTGCGCAGGATCCACGACCACATCAGAAGGGGGGCGGAGCCAAACCAGACCGGAAGCAGCCTGCAGAGCTACACGCTACGTTCACCTGAGACAGAACGCGAGCCCCGCCCACAGGTGATGTCACTGAACGGACGGCGTCCTGACAAGTGAAGTTATTTCAGCAGCCTCTTCGAACATTTACCTGTTTCAGGCAGGTGGTGGGCGGGGCCATCCAGTGACAGGAAGGCGCCGCGGTGACATGACTGGGAGGTGGAGCCTAAAAGAAATGAAGTTTGCATCATGTGTCACAAACAACACAAATATAAATACACACCTTCCGGCCCAGCCCACCTGGTAGGAGTGCTCTGATTGGACTTGCCAGGATCTGCCTGACGAGGGAGGGGCGGAGCAACTCAGAGTAGCGCAGACTGGAGGAGAAGGAGACGGAGGAGGAGGAGGACTGGGAGGTGAGGAGGAGGTGGGGGAGGCGGGTCCGGCGCAGAGAGGCGGAGCCTGCTGCTCGTCCCATTGGTTGATCTCCGTGTAGTAAAAGTCCTCCTCGCTCCGGGAACAACGCTCCTGATCGCTACCGCCGCCGCCATGGCTGAGAGGTCAAAGGTCAGGCAAACCGGATCAGAACTTATTGGCATGTAACTTTTAGAAGCAGCTGAGATTCTGAAATATTTGGACATTAATTCAACTCATTAAGTTACAAATTTGACTTTGTGATTGATCTAAAAGTGACTTTTAATTGATTAATCGATTAATTAATGGATCCTGAAACGTCAAAAACATCTAAATATCTTCAGAAGCACTTGGAATATTCAGTTTACCGACTGTATAAGAATGATCGCGCCTAAATCTTTAGGTTTAACAATCAATAATCAATCAATCGATTTAATAATAACGTTACCAAAATAAAAGCGTCACGTCTCGTTTCCAGGGCGCTCCGGTGTTTCTCACCTCAGGTGCGTCGTCCTGATGTGGCGTTTGATTCCCACCACTGAGGTGAGGACCTTCCCACATCCGGGCCAGAGACATCGGAACGCCGCCTTCATGGAGTTCTGTGGGCGGAGACACCGTCAGCACGCCGGCCCCGCCCACGGTGGCGTCTCGTCCCGCCCACGCCGACTCACCCTGCGCTTTCGAGCTGCCGGCTCATCGAACAGCTCCTCCTCCAGCTCCATGTCCAGCCCCTCGTCAGTGGGCGTGGCCGCGACGGCGGCAGGGTCTGTGATTGGTGGAGACGGAGCGGGGCTGCCGCTGCCGTGGCCGATGCTCCAGTAGCCGCTGCTGCTGCCGTCGGACAGCTCGCCGCCCCCCCAGTCCATCGGAGGAGCTGAGGGACACACCGGGGGGGGGGGGGGGGGCGTCTCACATTCAACATCCTGTTCTTCCATTGAAACGTTCGTAGCGGTCGCGCTGTCGTACCTGCCGTGTCCAGCAGGGGGGGGCTGCAGGACAGGCTGCTGAGCACCATGGCGGCCATCAGCTCGTCCACGTCCACCTCCTGCGGACTCCTCCGGCCGCAGGGCGGGGCGGGGCGGAGACGTTTCATGAGGTTCAGCGGAGACGTCCTTCTGGGGACGTCGATGCAAGAGGACACGGATCTGCTGCAGGAGGAGGAGGACGGATGAGAGGACGGCCGGGCAGAGGCGTCCCTCATCGGGGGGTGAGGCGGCTCCACCGCACCCGGAGCGTCAGCGGCGCCGCCGGTCTGGAAATACACCTGAGAGAGAAGCGGCTGCTGTGATTGGACGAGAGGCCTGCCGATCTGCCGGAGGCTGCTCGACTCATTTTTACCTTCAGCGCAGCGTGACCTTTGACTCTGCTGGCGGTCTGTTGCCTTGCCGTTGTTGCCATGGCGATTCCGGCGCAGTCGGTCTCTTTTCCCACCAACGCCCCGAGTGGGGAACGTTTGCCCAGACGCGTTTTGGGGAGCATGTCGGGTTCTGGAACAGAAACACTGACGGTGTGAGACGAGCAGAACTTCCTGCTGCTGTTGCATTCTGGGATACGACGAAGGAGTCCAACCCGAAGCGGCGGCCTCCGAGCAGAACTTCCTGCCGCTGTTGCATTCTGGGATACGACGAAGGAGTCCGACCCGAAGCGGCGGCCTCCGAGCAGAACTTCCTGCTGCTGGTGATGTCATCGATAGTTCCATCGTCATTGATGGATATTTCATCAGCTGTTTTTTTGCGGCATCATATTTCCCGTGAGACAGAGGGATGAGGAGCAGCCGCCTCCTTCCTCCTTCCTCCTTCCTCCCGCTCCTCATCCTCATAATAAATATTCCCTCGCTGAAACGCTCAAAGCTAGCTTGCTAAATGCTAATTAAGCAGCAGGTGTTTTAAATGAGGTCGACCAATCAGAGGCCGCGTCCCGTCACCTCTTGTGCTCCTGGACCTCGTGACCGTGCGGTCAGAACCCCGACCCGAACCCCCCCCCCCACAAAGACGCACAGAACCACCGGACATGGTACCAGTACGCAAGAGTACCACTAGAGTGCAGTACTGTTAGAGTACTACAGTAGTACTCTCCTTCTGTCATCATATCTGTTACTTCATCGCTTTGAAATCTTCCACTCATGACCTGTGAAAATAACGTCAGGAACCCCAACACGCGCGCGCACGCACGCACACACACACACACACGCACAGGAAGTGGGGAGCACCTCCAGAGAAACCAGTGATTAGTCCGGTTTAATCCACTTCACTGCGTTCACACTCAAACTGGTTTCAGTTTCAGCTTGAAGTCAAACGTCCCGCGAGACACGTGACTTTAAAACCGGAAACGCGCAAATGTCAAAACGCGACGGTTTAAAGTGTAAAAATATATAAACATTTTCAGCACGAAGAAAACAACACACGCGCGCACACACGCGCGCACACACACACACGCATGCTGCTGACACACCCCCCCGTTGCTCTGCAGCGCTCGGCCAATCACAGCCGAGCTCACAATAAAAGTCCTCAATAATCCTAAAAAGAGCCTCCGATCGATCATTTAACAATCAATCAATGACTTTAAGCTGCAGGTTAGAAACAAAAGGGGATCATCTTCATCTTCACCAGAACCAAACAACACCAGCAGAACCAACCAGTAGAACCCAGCAGCGGAACCAACCAGTAGAACCAACCAGTAGAACCCAGCAGTAGAACCAACCAGTAGAACTATGTGGAAAAAGGTCATCGATACTATCGATGACCAAAGAAGCAGCGAGGCCGCGCTGGTCACGTACCTGCAGTCCAATCGCTCCCAGTCCGGAGAGTCCACTGGTGCTCACTGGGAGCGGAGCGCGACCAGTACGGGGGGGGCGGGGCTGGGCGGGGCTTCACGCGCACGCGGACTGGATCGCACTGGCCTCCCATTCAAACACCGTCCAGGATCAATAACGACAAACACACCGGTCACGGCAGCGTGTTGACGTCATCGATCACTTTATTGATGAATATGAGTTCTTCTGCTCGCGACCCTCCGCGGCTCCGATCAGCTGATCCGCTCCGGGGTTTCCCAGAAGCCCCGCGGAGGCGCTGTAGTAAACAAGACGACCACGTGGGAAGCAGCTGAGCGCTGATTGGTGGGGCGCAGGACACGCCCCACCGAGGTCTGTTGTTTACTGTACAGATGTGACAGTGGAAGCTGCGCGCATGCGCACGAGTACTGTAAGTACGTCCGAAGTACTTCTAGTCCTACTTCTGAGTACTTCAATAGTTCACAGTTTTACTTCGAGCAGAATCAGAATCAGCAGATCCTCTGATTGCGTAACGTACGTAACCCCGCCCCCCCTCGAAGCGTGTGTACGTGCACGTAGCGTCATGTCCTCACTGCCGCTCGTGAGCTACGTGACGCTCCCGCTGCTCCCGCTGCTCCTCCTGCTCCTCATGGTGGTTAGTTTGATCCGTCACACTCCAGGCCTGTTTATTAGAGAGCAGAAACAACAACAAGTAAATAGAAAGAAAGAAAGAAACAAACAAACAAACAAACAAACAAACAAACAAACAAACAAACAAACAAACAAACAAAGAAACAAAGAAAGAAACAACAACAAGTAAATAGAAAGAAAGAAAGAAACAACAAGTAAATAGAAAGAAAGAAAGAAACAACAACAAGTAAATAGAAAGAAAGAAAGAAAGTAAGAAAGAAACAAAGAAACAAAGAAAGAAAGAAACAAAGAAACAAAGAAAGAAAGAAAGAAACAAACAAACAAACAAAGAAACAAAGAAAGAAAGAAACAACAACAAGTAAATAGAAAGAAAGAAAGAAACAACAAATAAATAGAAAGAAAGAAAGAAACAACAACAATTATTAAATAGAAAGAAAGAAAGAAACAACAACTCTCACAATGAAATACTTTTCTGTCAGCAGTTCTGTTCTGTTTAAACAAACTGTTCTCGGATGGGTGACGGATGACGGATGGATGGTGACGGTTGATCTGATGGAACCGACTGTAACATCCTGTAAGACTTGAGTCATGTGATCGACTTTCCACTGACGCATCATCATCATCATCATCATCAGACTCCTTTTCCGAAAAGCTGCTTCTTCATTCCAAACAGACAGAATCAGCAGATTGTCTTCTATTTCTATATTTCTATTTCTATATTTCTACGTCTGTTTCTCCTCTTGCTTTATTTAAATATTTTT
This sequence comes from Brachionichthys hirsutus, assembly GCF_040956055.1. Classification (NCBI taxonomy): domain Eukaryota; kingdom Metazoa; phylum Chordata; class Actinopteri; order Lophiiformes; family Brachionichthyidae; genus Brachionichthys; species Brachionichthys hirsutus. The sequence continues at coordinate 1,071,445 of NC_090897.1, forward strand.
AACTCATCTATCGATCGACTGGAAACTTCATGCTCCTCCAACGTTTCATCATTTTTCATGATTCCAACTTGTTGACAGACACGTTTGTTCACATGTTTGAGTTAGAGATCGGCTAACATTAGCCGCTAATGTTAGCCGCTAATGTAGGAGAGGAGGGTGGCCTGAAGGAAGAGATGGTTCACATCAGGAGGAATCCAGCTCCTCCACCATCCTCACCTCCTCCCTCAGGGAGTCCATCCTCACCTCCTCCCTCATGGAGTCCATCCTCACCTCCTCCTTCGTGGAGTCCATCCTCACCTCCTCCCTCGTGGAGTCCATCCTCACCTCCTCCTTCGTGGAGTCCATCCTCACCTCCTCCCTCATGGAGTCCATCCTCACCTCCTCCCTCATTGACGTCCTCATTTCCTGGACGTCCCTTTACGCTGATGATGCCCTCCTTACAGCAGAGACAAAATGGAGGCTCAACCCTCCACTAGCCAATAATCTCCCGGCCACAGACGAGCCTTCAAATAACTTTATTGACAGTTGTCAGTCTCACCCGTCGGCTTCATTTCGCCGCTGATTTAATGGAACAACGTTTAAACAGAGTGAATCAAGCAGCAGCTCAAAATAACGTTAAAACGTAAAGTGAAATATGTTTCAGAAAGTTTCAGTGTCTGAAGGGAAGGAAGGAAAATTACACAGGTGATCAGAAAGCGATCAATACTCTGATCAGATGATCTGTTTTATGTGCTGGATGCTAGAATGGACTCCTCCTGTCATCCACGCATCTTTCTTTCAGCTGCCATCCTTCATCATCATCCTCATCCTCATCCTCATCATCCCTCCAGCTGCGTCTCCCTGCGAGGCAGCGGAGGCGACACCTCCTCCGCCTCCTGCACCTCCTCAGGTGTGCGAACAGGGGGCGTGGTTGTCCTGACTTTCTTGCTGACCTGGGCATACGTTTGATATCTGTCCGTTGCCATGGCAACGTGAGCGCCACTGTCCTCTTCTGGCTGCTGATTGGTCGGTGGCGATGAACAGTCGGCGCCGGTGCTCTTCTGACCCTCGATTTTGTGGCAGATGTGGGCGGAGTCTGGACAGGTGAAGTAAATAACGGACTGATTATTGCTCCTACGTCTTCCCCCCCAGTATTGACAAATACAAATTGATTCATTTAAAATGACTTCAAAATAATGGACAAATATTTGGACTAAATATGGTAAACACGGACCGTGGCTCTCCGGCGCCCTCAGGTGGCTCCTCCACGGTATCAACTCGATGACGTCATTCTCTTTGAACAGAAAAGAATCATGGGAAATGGAGTAAATAGTTTCTGATCAACAGGATGTAAACTAAAAGTAAAGTACCTGACAGAGGTTCAGGTTCACCTGGCGTCGTCGTCGCCGCTGCGCTGCCATTGGTCTGAACAGCTGAGGTCAAAGTTCATTTCATCATCATTCATCACTTTAGAAGAGTTAAATCTGCATTTGTGGCGATGGGATTAACAGCTAATCAATATAGATATATAGCCCTGCTTGTTTGTTTTCAGTCAGTCGATACGAACTGATCACTTTGTTTTACTCGGTTTTATCGATATCGAAGAGGAAAAGAGAAAGAAATGTGGCAGAACAAAGATCTCCATGAAGGTGTTTACTGTAAACATGAACTTTAAACAGGAGGCAAACGGACCGTGGTGGTTCTGTTCTGGGTTCTGTGGCGCCCCCCAGTGGTCATTCCAGTTAGTGGCGGAGACAGCCTTTACTTCAAACATAAAGAGACAGAAAAACATTGTGAAATTCACATTTACATGTTATAATCCAAAAAAACAAACTGAAAGAGGAATCTCTGTAAGAATTTATATTTCTATTTTCACTTTAGCAGCGGAGGAATATGAAGCCCGACTTTGTGCCTGACTCGCATTTTGTGTGAAGCATCTATTACCCATAATGCTTTGCTCAGTGTCAGCATGATGCCAGCCATATTTTACTGTTAGCTTCCTGTTAACTGCAGCCTTATGTGTCATCGTATCCGCTGCATCGACGTTTCACTTGATAATATATTCATATTGTGTGTGTGTGTGTGTGTGTTTGTGTGTTTGTGTGTTTGTGTGTGTGTTTATGCTCACCTTCGTCACTCATGATCTCGTTGATGGATGGATTCTCCCTCACTTCTAAGGCTTCTTCCAGGCTCACCTGTCAAATAACATGAGATGTATTTCATCCTCTGCATGTTTGAAATGAACACAGGTCAAAGGTCAACGGTCTCTTACCACACTGATGAGATTTGAGGGATTTTTGTCTGCATTAGAATCTTGAAGCTCAAATGAATGTCTGGAAAAGAAAAGACAAAAAAGCACTTTCAGTGTCACTCTGTGAACCCGGACTGTTTCATGGTGTGAACCTGGACTGTTCCCCTGTGTGAACCTGGACTGTTTCACTGTGTGAACCTGGACTCTTTCAGGGTGTGAAACAACCAGCTGACCTCATACACTTGCTGCACAGAGCTGTGAGGAAGATGGAGAGGAGGAGGAGGAGGATGGAGACAGTGACGGGTCCCGGTGACAGGACCCAGGAGCCGGCGACCTCTGCCCCAACAACGGCCATGGTCACTGAGACAGAGAGAGGACAGGAGGCGAGGAAGAGGAGGTGAGGAAGAGGAGGTGCACCCGGAACATTTCTGTTTATGGATGATCAAAAATCCAGAGTTCTGTCTCCGCTTCTCCGTCCCACCCAAACGTCCATCCTGTCTCTGTGCTAGCGCTGGTAGCTACACGGATGCTAATCAACATTCCTCCTCCTGAGCACCACGGAATAAAAAAAGAAACAAAGTCCATGCGGGTTTCAAATAACTGGTAAACAAACAAACAAACGACAATACGGAGCCAAACGAACCCTCGGCGTCGGGACGCCGGAAAGGACGCCGGACAGGACGCCGGAAAGGACGCCGGAAAGGACGCCGGAAAGGACGCCGGAAAGGACGCCTCAGTCTTGATTCAACAAACAGAATCTTTCCAGAATTTTTCCTGCAGCTCTTTGCGGTTCCTCCTGCTTTGAGAGGAAGCGCTGCGTGAACATACCTCAGCCGTGTTTACGTATTAAAACTACCGGCGCCGGGCGTGGGACAGCCACCTCGGCATGTACCTGGTATCGTCCTCGGGTCCAGCTGAGCGGGGACTGAAGGGACAGATCAGTCGTCAATCATCCCGGGCGCTTCCTGTCAAACAGGAAAACGGTGAAAGCCGGCAGCGAGCTAGCTTAGCTTAGCATAAAGCCTGGAGGAGATCAGTGAGTGCGTTCACGCATGCTGACACATCATCATACGTGCGTCCGGATACACACACACACACACAACACGCATAAAGGCGTTTCCAGGTGTGGCTGTGTTTATGTGCGTGACTCTCACGCACACAGGAGGAGCAGGAGGAGCAGAAGGAGCAGAAGGAGGCGCACCTACCTGTCCAGCTGTGGGTTCAGGCTGTGATCCTGGGAGAAGCAGGAGGAGCCGCTCCGGCTTTATTCATTGACAGACTGAACAAACACTGAGCTGTTTGAGCTGCTTAAAGACACACACCCTCGTCTCTCACGCACACGCACGCACGCACGCACGCACGCACACACACACACACACACACGCACACACACACACACACACGCACGCCGTCCTCCGGGTCTCTGGTTCCGAGGACCGGTTACCCTGAAGATGTGGACCTCTTCCTCCTCCGTCTGTGTGAAATATATTAAATTGTTGTTGTTGATTGACAGTTCATGGGCCACGCCCATCACCTGTCCTCCAGCCCCGCCCCCCTGGGCAAACTTTAGTTGTGTTTTTCCGAACATAGCTGAGATATCAAAGAGTCGTTTGCTCCGTCCAACGCTTTCATCGCGTTTCGCGGATGGAGTTATTCCTCAGCTTCCTATTGGCCCGTTCCTCGGGGGGGCGGGGCTGAACAGGTGAAGCTGGAATGTTACAATGACAGACGTTTACTCGACGTTCTGCGACTCGCTTCTGGCCCCGGTCCGATTTAAAAATCAGTTTCTGTAACTTTGTTTCATGAGACAGGTGTGTGAAGGTAGCCCCGCCCACCAGCTCCAGGCTTGATGCAGGAAGGAGTCGGTCGCTCAGGTGTGAGACGTTTTTATTATTGCAGCTCTGAGGAGGGAAACTGGACCGGAACCAACGGGACCCAAAGCTGTTTGAGATCATGAAGGGCTGACCCAAGTCACCTGAGACCAGGACCAGCATTACAGCCTAGATCTGGTCTCAGGTCAGAGCCGGTCTCAGGTCCAGATCCGGTCTCAGGTCCAGAGCCGGTCTCAGATCCAGATCCGGTCTCACATCCAGATCCAGTCTAAAATCTAGATCCGGTCTCAGATCCAGAGCCGGTTTCAGGTCTGGATCCAGTCTCAGATCCAGAGCTGGTCTTAGGTCTAGATCCGGTCTCACGTCAGATCCGGTCTCGAATCTAGATCCGGACTCAGATCCAGATCCGGTCTCAGGTCAGATCCGGTCTCGAATCTAGATCCGGTCTCAGATCCAGAGCCCGTCTCAGATCCAGAGCCGGTCTCAGATCAAGATCCGGTCTCAGGTCGGCTCTGTTCAATGTAAAAAAGCAGAAACCATAAATTGTGGAAGACGAATCTTGAATCTTGAATCTTGAATGAGCGCTGGAGTTTGATAATGATGATGAAGATGATGATGATGAAGATGATGATGAAGATGAAGGTGACCTAACCTCAAACACCTTCAAACAGTCGGTCCCAGATTGTTTAACCCCTTCGTCGCCTCCACCCAGCGTGCGCCGTCACACCACAGCAGACCATCAGACATGGGAAGGAGGCGCAGGCCATCAGGAGCCACGCCTCCCCAAACTCCCTGAGCACCGCCGGCCGCCGCCAAAGGAAGTCCTGGAACAGCGCCTCCTGCTGGACCAGCGTGCAAACAGCCAGCAGGATGTGGAACAGCTGGTGGCTGCGGCCAATGAAATCGAAGAGGCCGGGGGCGAAGCATTCAGGTATGGGACAAGAGAAGAAGAAGGCTGAGAGGGGAAACAGCACCACCTGGTGGACAGAGGACTGGTCACGTGAGATGTTACAGGAAGCGACGCCGTCAGCATTTAAGAATAAAAAACGTAGAATATTAACACGACTCTGCTGAAGCATTAATCTTCATCGCTCCTCATCGTCTTCCTCCTCCTGGCGGTGCTGACAATCTAAAATAATTTTTTACAGTGTAGGCTTTTGTTTGTCCATCCAGGAGTAAACATGGGGTCACCGTTTGTAAACATTTGTTATTAATGAATAAATAAAGAGGTGGAAAGGATGAATGGAAAAGGAGGCGCCACCTGTAGGACGTGCAGCGGCAGTGCAGCTCCGCTCGGCCAGCTGCAGGTGGCGAGCCGATGGGCGACGGGGCTGATGTTCAGCAGGTAGGCCGCGCCCATCGGCATCACCTGGCACAACTTCCTGTGGAGGGGATGCTGCTGATGAAAATGAAGCTCCACCCAACAGCAGGTGGCGCTGGAGAGCCAGGCGAGGACGGCGGCGGCAGGTAGGAAGACCTGCAGGAGATGACATCATCGGTACAGCTGAAGGCGACCGCTGAGGACAGACGTGATGCTCATCAACGCACCTGTCCCAGCATGCTTTGCTTCCAGGTGCTGTCAGGAGTGTACACGCACAGCGCCAGAGCGCAGCCGTACTGGTAGACGGCCACGCCCACGCAGTCCAGGAAGACGAGCGAGTGATGCGCCGGGTCCGAGTGGGACTGCAGCAGGTGAGCGCCGGCGCTGCCAACGGCAACCAGGTGATCGGTGATCATTTAACAAACGATCAATCACTCTGGAGCCACAGAGAGCTCAGCCTGCTGGAGTTAGCCACTGTTATTAGCTTAGCATTTAGCAGCAAAGGATTCTGGGAGGGACAGTGGACGTTATTACGATGTAAAGAAGACAAAATAAAAGGGACAGGAATAAGAGGTCTGTGAACCAAAAGGAATCTCAATCACATATTATAGATAATCAATAAATAGTTAACTAACAATAAAGAATTGGGTGTTTTAGTCTCACCTGCAGCTCAGGTGTGTGACGGCAGAGACAGCGTAGAGGACGAGAGGTAGCGAGGACGCGTCCACAGAGAAACCCTGGCCTTCAGGACCCTGCAGTCGAAATCCCAGGATCCCCTGAGGAGGTCAAAGGTCAGACACAAACTCCCAAGCATCGGGCGATGAAACGGGACGGGCGCCGCTCCGTACCCCTCCCTGCAGGACGGCGAACATTGTGAACCTCATCGCCACGCAGACGGCGGCCAGCAGGGGACTCCACACGTTCACCGTCTCGTTGTGGATCTGGAACAGGCTGAGGACGTAACAGCGCCACGCCACGCCCACGGGACGGTACCCGGATCGCACAAACCGGTCCCGAAACAGGGGGGGGACGTCCACGTCTCGCAGCGTGGGGGGGAGGGAGGGAGGAGGCAGGGGGGCGAGGCACAGAGCGGGACAGGCGAACGACACCCGAGGCACAAGAGACGATCCTGAGTCGGACATGAGCGGGGCGAGGGGGGCGGGGCAACACCTGAGGGGTGACCTACCTGACCTCTGAGCCGTCGTCACGCCAACGGAGACGATTTATGTGTCCTTTTCCAGGGCGTTTAGCGTGTGACATCGGTGCTGCGTGCCACTGATGACTGTCTCTCTCTCTCTCTCTCACACACACACACACACACACACACACGCACACTCACACATGCACACACGCACGCACACACACACACACATGCACACACACACACACACACACACACACACGCACACACGGTCCTCTTGTTTTCAGATAATTTAGCTAATTGCAGTCATGAGACGCAACAGACTGCTGACTGACACACACACGCACACACACACGTGCACACACACACACACGCGCGCGCGCGCACACACACACAGACTGACACGCACAGACACACACACACACACACGCGCGCGCGCGCACACACACACAGACTGACACACACAGTATTAAAGTATTTTTTCTCTTTACGTTCTCTTTTATCATTTAGAACGCCGCCTGCATTTACATCCCGTCACCATGACAACAAACATCTGGAGCCTGGATCCGTCCAGAACCTTTGGACAGGACACACTTTATTTCTGTGCTTCAGTTTAAAGTTCCTTTTATTGTTTCATCTTTTTTGATTACCGGTGACTTCCTGGTTCTTGTTGAGCCCCATCAGGTTCTGATTCAGGTTCTGGTTCAGTTGGTTCTGGTCCAGACGCAGGTGCAGCCCACAGTGACAGACCGGTACCGGACGGGGACCGAGCCGAGACGGCGTCCGTCCGTCCGTCCCGTGGTTGGAGCAGACGCCGCTGCTGCATTTGGCCACCGGCTACTTTCACCTGTAGCTGGTTATAAAACATACAACAATATATAATCTATTTATATATATATACACACATGAGTTTTTAAATGTCTCGGTTCTAAGCGTCATTTAAATAAATATTTTACTCTGATTCACGTCATTAAATTAATTTCCATCATAGAAGCGATGGCTGGTCTCCAGCTTCCTGTTTCCATATATGGGATCTGTGGTCCCGCCCCTTGCTGTGACGTCACCGTGGCCTTGTGAGCGGTTTGGTCTGATGTGGTCGCCTGGGAGGTTTTCTGACCTGGTTTGAGTGATTCTTGGGAAACCAGTCAGCATAACCATCAAAGCGGTCGACACTTTTCACACCAACCAGTAAACTCCACCTGTAGCCTCCAGTAAACTCCGCCCACACCGCTGTGACATCAGGACGATGAGGTCATCGTTGAGGAAATCCAAAGAAAAATACCTCCAATATTTAGAAAGGGGGAAATCTAGCTCCTGAATGTATGCTAGCTCAGTCCTGATAGCGCTGTCAGCTTCTACAACAGGCTAACATCAGTGCTAATTACTACAACAAGCTAACATCAGTGCTAATTACTACAACAAGCTAACATCAGTGCTAATTACTAGAACAGGCTAACATCAGTGCTAATTACTAGAACAGGCTAACATCAATGCTAATTACTACAACAAGCTAATATCAGTGTCAGCCACTGCAGCAGGCTAACATCAGTGCTAATTACTACAACAAGCTAACATCAGTGTCAGCCACTGCAGCGGGCTAACATCAGTGCTAATTACTACAACAAGCTAACATCAGTGTCAGCCACTGCAGCAGGCTAACATCAGTGCTAGCTACTACGACAAGCTAACATCAGTGTCAGCCACTTCAGCATGCTAACATCAGTATTAGCTACTAAAGCACGCTATGCTAGTTTTTATTGTCTAGCTAACAGAATAACCTTCAAGGTGTGACATCACACATACCGCACCTGTCAGGTAACTAATCACACTGACTGGTCATTTGAAACTCCGCCTTCGTTAGTCAAGTTCGAGTTTCACCTGTCAAATAATCAATTTAGCCAACAATTAAATCAAGTCAAGATTTTTGACCATGTTGTGCTGAGAATGTAATTTCATTTTTAAGAAATGAGACAAACAAAGGGATAATCTGAATATAAAAATACTGCTTATTTATAATTTTTTATTAGTCAACATCAGAATGATCAAATGCTAAATTTTTTGAAAGTGGTCGGTTTCTGGTAAAAACAGAAAAAAAAGATTTTCCAAATTTTACAATCAGAGTAGAATATCTTTATGAAAGCACAATGTTGACAAAAAATATGGACATTATTATTTTGGTACAGGTAAATCGCCTCACCTGATAATTACATTTTTAATTGATTCTTCAAAGGTTTGTTTGGACAGTTAAATTATAGACGTAAGCTCAGAGGTATTATTATTGTTTTTATTATTATTATTGTTGATTGTTATTATAGCCACAAATATAACAAGTGAATAATGCTAAAATGCTAAGCTAGTGGCTGATTGGTCCAGTTGGACTTTCTGATTACATACAACCAATGGTGGAATGCGCATAAAAGCGTAACTTTATCTTTAAAATGAAATTTCTATCAGGGAGTTTTGTTGTCTCGGCCTTTGATGTTTTTTGTCCTTGATGCTTTTGTGTTTGAACCCACACGATGCTAACCACGGCGCCGCGGCACACACTTTAATGTCGAACCCTCGACAGTGTTTTACAGTTCGGGTTCACGTCGCTGACCTCTGCTGCAAGACGAGCTTCACGATTTCTCCTTAACGTCTTTAATTTAGAAATGATGCAGCATCATTTTCCTTTGAACCAGATTAATATTTGAAGGGCATTGATTTGAGATCATTCACTTTCTTTTACACTCAAACCCAAAGATCTTGTCTCGTGTTTGTTTTGAAATAAACATGAGAAAGAGACGGTCTTGCTTTGAGCTTCCCGGCTCTTCGTCAGGCTGACAGGAAACAGGAAGTGCAGATGCTGATTAGCATCGAGTCATCGGTCGAATCAGGTCAGAGCCGAGCTGGCAGCGTGGGCCCGGTCCCCCTGAGTCACAGCCCGGGTGTAAACCAGGTCACTGCTGTGAAACCTGAAGATACCAACATGAAGAAAGACGGGCCCGACCGAGTCGGGTCCAGAACGATCAGGGTCTCTGAACCGACCGACTCGGGTCCAGAACTATCAGGGCCCCTGAACCGACCGACTCGGGCCCAGAACGATCAGGGTCTCTGAACCGACCGACTCAGGGGCCCAGAGCGACCGGGGCCCCCCAGTACATGAGCACAGTACTCAGTAAGGAGCAATAAAAGTCAGATCTGAGCTTATCACTGCGAAAAAGTGAAAAGGAAATTAAAAAGTCCAGAATGTAAAAAACGTTTTTATTTCTGGATCAATAGAACCCAATACCAAATAAGTTCCATTTCAGCTCGTGTGTGATTTCGTGTGATTTCGTGACGAACCTGTTGCAGCTTCTTTCTGCAGATTCTCTAAACTTTTTGCTTCAAATTAAAATTCTTATAGAACCAAACATTGAACTTCCATCTGATATTGGATTTATTTCAGATTCTATCACGATGCCTTCGAGATACGGTGACCTAGAAAAGCCGCTGCAACGTCTTTTGTGTGCAGAATAATGAAACGTCGACGTCGACGTGAAACTGGGTCGAGCCTCGTCACGCAGGTCTGCGGTTCGGATGGGAAAGATCAAAGGAACGCACCGAGAAGAGAAGAGATGTGATGACATCATCAGCGGAAACCTGACAGCCGCGTTCAGGATAAATACCGCCGCCGAAGCCGACGTCCTGCAGAACACCAGAGAAGAAGAAGTCCAACCTCCAGCAGGAACACGAAAGGTCCAGAAGGAATCAAGAGGAAAGTTCAGCATGGTTTCAGCAAACTCCAGCGTGACGGTAAGAATGAACGTTTAAAGTTTATTAAAAAAAGAAATATGGATCTGCGAGGCTGCATGTGATTGGCTGAAATGTCTGCTGCATCAAATCCTGCAAATTATAAAGTGTAAGAAATATTTTAAAAAGGCAAAAGCCAAACAGAAGGATGAGAAAACGTTTTGTTTCGGCTCCTCTGGCTGCCGAAACAAATATTAAATCAAAAGTTTTGTTTTCTTTGGATTATATTTGTCATTTTAATTTCTGCTTTTTAATTAAATGAATTGTGGAAATAGTTTGTACTAAAAAGGAAAACGCTGTCCAATCAGGATGTACGCACGAGAAGCAGCTCATCATCGCCTCGCTCTGTAATTTGAATTACAAACTTTATTGTTCGTCCACTGCGGAAGAACAGCGGTGCCAAAAAAAAGAGCGAATTATTTTTGTGACTTATGACTGGCTTCATTTCGCGTCTGATAATTGTGGGCCCGTGGGTTCTGATCGCTGCCTTCATTCTTCATCTCTCCTCCTCTTCCTCAGGCCGTCTGCGTGGCGGTGATGATGATGATGATGATGATGATGACGATAGCAGAGGCAGCAGCCATGTCCAGTCAGTCGAAGCACTCAAGAAACCTCAAGAAATTGTCTGACGGCGCGACCATACAAACGGTCCCCCTGCAGCTTGAGCCGAACACTTTGGTTCCGTCCAGAAGCTTCCGGCCTCTGGGCAACGCCTCCATCTCCCCTTGGACCTACAAGTAAGCAGACAAACGCCGCGTGACAGAAACGCAGCCTGGTCCTTTAACTGTTGCTTTCCGGCCTGACGTTGACGGTTCTGTCCCTTTGCGTCCCCGTCCTCAGCGTCTCCCACGACGAGTCTCTGTTCCCCCCGATGGTGTCGGAGGCCCGCTGCTCGCTGCGCGGCTGCCTGGACAAGGAGGGCCGGGAGGACCTGAGCCTGGAGTCCAGACCCATCATGCACCAGGTGCTGCTGCTGCGCCGCGTGAGGTCACCGGGGGCGGGGAGCAGCTACCACTACAGGCTGGAGTCCCGCCTCCTCGCTGTGGGATGCACCTGCGTCCGGCCCGTCGTCCAACGGCAGCAGTGAAGACGGCGAGCAGAGGGTTAAATATGGAAGCGAAACACCTTTGACTTCTTTCACTGCGCTGCAGACATCAAAGCTACAATTAGCATGACCCTAAAAATAATTACGACACATACGCATATTTATACACAACAAGTGGATAGAAGGCTTTTTGCTTTACATTAAATATTACAGGCAAATATCTTGATTAAAAACATTAAATACATCATTTAATTCAAGCTCAGGAAACTAAACTATAAATACTGGTTTTAAACGGTTTGGTTTTAAATTGGGGCGCAGTAGAATTACGAGGTCAGGAAACTCATTTATTTATTTTGACTGTATTTAATTTGAATGAATGATATTTCTCCGGTCCATTTATTTATTTGTAAAATGCTGCTCTGCTATTCCCTGAATGTTGAATGTTGTTCATTTCCTTCAAATATTGAATTTTGATTTATTTATTTTCTCTCTCCAAACTACACGCTGGAGCTGAAGTTTAAATCAGACGATATTCTATTCTATTTATGATTTCTGTTTAATGGACATCTTTTGTGTTTAGATTTGATCAGTGTGTATTTATTGATGATTTAAATTAATATTTATAGTTCACAAGATGAATCTTTATTCAATAAAATCGAAGCAGAAAGAAGTAAAGTGTGATATTCTTTATTATTCTTGAATGTAAAATATAGGATTTCTGTACATCATCATCATCATCAACTTGTTGCTAGGGAAATGTACGCACGCACACACACACGCACGCACACACACACACACACACTATACATCGTTTACAGCCACAGTGGTATCAGTTGAGTGAATTCATCACGGGCGTTAGCATAGCATTAGCAATGCAAGCTAAGCGTTGATAATTAGATTTAAATGCAACAACGTAGCTTCTGGTGGCAGCATAGAAGCTAACATGCTAATTTTGTTGCCCCGGGTTGATGAGAGGCGCCGAGGAGGCGGGGCCATGGACCAGAACCTCCGGTCCGGTTTTGAGTCGTTTCTACTGGACTCAGAATCTCAGCTTTCAGTGTTTCTCCCTTTTCTCTGTACCTTCTGGTTTTGACGTACGAATCGCTCAGTCGGGTTTTGGTTTGGGGTTTTTTGTCAATAAAGATTAAAAGAGCTGACGACCTGTCGGCCAATCAGGAGCAGCTGGTTGGGCTATGATCCCGCCCCGAACATAACAAACGCCACAATAGGCTCCAATCGCAGGACTGGGGAGGGGTCAACCTGGGGGGCTCGTGTCTGACCTTTGACCCCTCTTCTCAGATGCCTCCCGGCACTGCTGTCCTTATACCTGCCACTAGATGCCACTAAAGAGCCACCAACAACCGATGAAGTTTTCGCTCCACAGAAATGTAGTGATGCAAACTGTCCAGCAGAGGGCGCCATTTTATATCCGCGGGAGACTCGTTGGATGAGAACAGGAAGTCCCGATTGCTTGAAACGTTTCCTTTTCCAGAGTCTGTCACAGGCGGCCCTGTTGGCATGGCAACAAAGCCCCCCACCACCACCACATGAAGCTGATGATGACTCCGTCTGCAGCCTCAGATAGTCTCACATAGAGGTCAGAGGTCAGGCCTCCCCTTTCTTCTTCCCCATCTCTTTTTGATGTCTTTTCCAGCTCGCCGCCCAATCGGAGCAGCTCCAGGCCGCTCGGAGCGTCAAGCTCTCCCAAAATGGCTTCCTTATCGAGTTCAGCTTGTGTTGTGATCAGGCCGTCAAGACACCTGGAGCACAAGGGACGGGGTGCAGTTAGCAACTTGCTAACGCATGCTAGCTCTGCCCGAATTCTGTTTATTTCAGGGAAAAGGGGAGGGGTCAGATTAGCGCGTACGCCGCTCTTAAAGTCCGACCGATACATTTTAATTCTTATAATCCACCGCCCCTCTGTGGTCACACTTCATCTCAGCGTCTCCCCTCCTCCTCCTCACCTCCTGCTGCACCTCCTGTTGCACCTCCTCCTGCGAGGCGCTCGGGTGCTTCTGCTCGCCATCGGCTCGCCGGCGCTCTTTGGCGTGAGCCTTCTGAGCAACTTCACGCTTGTGCTCCCTCCTCTCAGCCAGGTGCTTCAGAAGCTCCGCCTCCTGGCACTGGGAGGGGCAAAAGGGAGGGTTTACATCGTCACCTGCTTGTTAAACAGTTTAAATGATGGCTGGTTAAAAAGCTTGGGGGGGGGGGAACCAAACATAGTGAACTGTGATGAAGTTCCCGTTAGCATGCTAATGTTAGCGTCGACCTAGCCTCTAGCTTTGTGATGACCACGCACCTTCCTCCTCTCCTGAGCCGCGTCCAGCTTCTTCTGGATCTCCTCCAGGGACGGTTTCTGGCGAGGCGGCGTGGTCGCCTTCAGCTCGGGGCCGCCGTCGAAGGTGGGCGGCTTCAGGATGACCTCGAAGGCCTGGCCGCTCGCCCGCTTGCTCAGCTCGATCACCTCCATGTCCCGGATGTTGCAAAGGTTCAAGTCGACCACGCCTGCAGCAAGAAGAGGCCCATGATGTGAGCAAAAGCTGACGGAGGAGACCATCGACAACGGTGATGTCACTCCTTGGCTCCTCCTACATGCAAGGAGGGATGCGGATGAAGGATGGAAGGAGGGATGCTGACCTTCCTTCATGTCGGCTGAGGCGTCTCTTGGTTCCGGGAGGATGCAGGAGCAGAAGAGAGACACTAGAGGGAGCTCTCGCACCTTCTCTCTGTATGCTGGATGGATGAGAGGAACAGAAGGTGAAGGGTTAAGAGAGAACGTCACACAGGTGAGAAGCAGGTGAGAAACAGGTGAGAAGCGGGTGAGAAGCAGGTGAGAAACAGGTGAGGAGCAGGTGAGAAACAGGTGAGGAGCAGGTGAGAAACAGGTGAGGAGCAGGTGAGGAGCAGGTGAGGAGCAGGTGAGGAGCAGGTGAGAAACAGGTGAGGAGCAGGCGAGGAGCAGGCGAGGAGCAGGTGAGGAGCAGGTGAGAAACAGGTGAGGAGCAGGTGAGGAGCAGGTGAGGAGCAGGTGAGAAACAGGTGAGGAGCAGGTGAGAAACAGGCGAGGAGCAGGCGAGGAGCAGGCGAGGAGCAGGCGAGGAGCAGGCGAGGAGCAGGTGAGGAGCAGGTGAGAAACAGGTGAGGAGCAGGTGAGGAGCAGGTGAGGAGCAGGTGAGGAGAGGTGAGGAGCAGGTGAGGAGCAGGTGAGGAGCAGGTGAGGAGCAGGTGAGAAACAGGTGAGGAGCAGGTGAGGAGCAGGTGAGGAGCAGGTGAGGAGCAGACTGTCAGGAGAACATTTTACCTGCTAGAGTCATTCTGCTGCCGCGCTGAGGTAGAGGCTGTTCCTGAGCAGAGACAGAGAAACAGAACCCAGGTCAGGAGAAGTGTAAGGGAACCTGAACAGGTGCGGTTCCACCCCCGGGTTCCGCCCCCGGGTTCCGCCCCCGGGTTCCGCCTCTCAGGCATGACTCAGCGTCGGGACGCTTCAGTCAACTCAATACAGGAAATTAAGAATGAAAGCGGGTTGAAACCGAAGAAACTGAAACGCTGCTGGCGAAATATTTCGGACAAACCTCTCTCTAATTTTGGCTTTTGTTGCTATAGTTACAGGTCTCCAAACAACTTGCAGGATGTCGATGTACTTTAGTTAAACCATCGAATACGCAAAACCGAGATTCCAGACGCAGCAGTAATCCGGAGGAAAGTCTGCCTGGCAGGCAAAACTCAGGGTCGAGACCCCCCCCCCCCCCCCCCCCCCCAGAGGAAGAATCTGATTCTGTTCCGCATCAAAAGAAAACATTTAAAAGACGAACTCAACTCATTCCAGGAGAGTTGAATCGTTTCTACTCTCAGACGAACCCAAAAATCATTTTAATTTCATGTTTAAAGATCGACGGCAGCAAAAGTAGAATAACGACCCAAAACGAGAGTCGACATCGAAAGAGTTCCATTCGACGAGAAAACAGACAGACAGGAGAAGGACGAGGAAGAGGAAGAGGAAGAGGATGAGGAAGAGGATGAGGAAGAGGAAGAGGAAGAGGACGAGGAAGAGGATGAGGAAGAGGACGAGGAAGAGGACGAGGAAGAGGACGAGGAAGAGGAAGAGGATGAGGAAGAGGATGAGGACGAGGACGAGGATGAGGAAGAGGACGAGGAAGAGGAAGAGGACGTCTGCGGTCCAATGAGAACACTTCAAAGGTCTAAAATGGAGAGATCAATCGAGTCGGCTTTTTGTTGTAAAGGTCAAAGTTTGTCTGGTTCAAACGACTCGGTGTGAATCAGCTGCCCGAAGGAGGTGCAGATGACTCCTCCTGCTCGAGGAGAACCTCTAATACCTGATCAATAGACTGTTTAAAACACTTGCTGTGCAGTGTGTGTGTGTGTGTGCGTGCGCGTGCACGTGCGTGCAGGGAAGGCTAAGCGATGATGTCATTGTTTCCAATAAATGAAGCACGTTCTGCGGAGAAGAGGGAGCTGAAGAAAAAGACAAAGAAGAGACGCCACGCAGGAGGATGAAAGGATGAGATCAGACGAGAGGAGGTGAAGGAGGTGGAGGAGGTGAAGGAGGAAAAGGAGGAGAAGGAGGAGAAGGAGCAGCCCTCTCAGCGTACTCACCCTGCAGAGACGCTCCGTCTGTCCAGAATGCAGCTCTGCAGCTCAGCAGCATCAGCACCACACATCAGCGCCCCCCCCCCCGCGGCATGACATCACCAGGAAGCCGTCTGATTGGCCAGCAGTGGGGCTGCCGTGTGATTGGATCAGGTGGAGGAGGGGGTGGGAGCTTCGTTTCAGAGGAATCGCCACCAGAATGAGAAGAATCTCAGTTCTCAGTCATGTTTATATAAAAAAAGAAAGGATTAAAAATGAAAAACTACAATACTTAGAGTATCGTGTGTACAGTACAGGAGCGTGTACCCACAAAACTATGTGTACTTTGTTTAATGTTTACTGGGTTTACTGCCCATCCTCAACGTTTATATCATTTACCTTTTGATGCATTTATAGCGGGGGGGGGGGGGCAACCCCCCCGGTTAAATTTATAATGTCTCTTAATTCATCACTAAATGCTAAATTAAAACTGCTCCACTTGATTTAGATGGATAACTCTTCAGCCACTCCTGATCAATCCTGTAGTAATATATAGATGATATTTTATAATATATTTAACTTTATTCTTTAAATCCATTCATTTGCCTGTGTCGCTAGCGGGAGCTACGTTAGCAGGAGCTACGTTAGCAGGAGACTCAAACCCAGGCGAGATGCAGAACTGGTCCAGACCAGGTATCAGCACCCAGAAGTGGACGGCACAGACCACACCCAGGCCCGGTCTGGACCACATCCAGGACCGGTCCGGACCACACCCAGGCCAGGTCCGGACCACACCCAGGCGCGGTCCGAACCACACCCGGGACCGGTCTGGACCACACCCAGACCCGGTCCGGACCACACCCAGACCCGGTCCGGACCACACCCAGACCCGGTCTGGACCACATCCAGGACCGGTCTGGACCACACCCAGGCCCGGTCTGGACCACACCCAGGACTGGTCCGAACCACACGCGGGACCGGTCTGGACCACACCCAGACCCGGTCCGGACCACACCCAGACCCGGTCCGGACCACACCCAGGCCCGGTTTGGACCACACCCGGGTCCGTTCTGGACCACACCCAGGCGCGGTCCGAACCACACGCGGGACCGGTCTGGACCACACCCAGACCCGGTCTGGACCACACCCAGACCCGGTCCGTTTCTCCTGAAGGTGTCTGAATCTGGTTTGATCTGGTTTCCTGTGAGAATCTGTCAGCGCTAAATTTAACGGCGGCGTGTTGCTCATCCTGACTCATCGGCGTCCGTCTGCTGCTGCCAGCGCCTCGTCCTCCATTCATCTGTTACCCTGGTGATAAACACCAGGCCATAGCGCCCCCTGCAGGCGGGGCACCATCAAATCAAAGCTGGTAGCTCAAGTGTGAAAGCGAGTCAATCTAAAGAACACATCTCCCATCATGCACCAGGGCAGAGCAGAGTGTTCTGTCTCCACTCCAGAGAAGCAAATGATGTCATGCAGATGCAGGGGCTGTGTGTGTGTGTGTGTGCGTGTGCGTGTGTGTGCGTGTGAAGTGGTAAGGTGAGCAAAAGGCTGCAGCATCAAGGAGAGGGAGGAGCATCCACATCCCAACTGATGATGTCACCTGCAGCCAATCAGCTGAGAGACACGCTTTCTGAGTCAAATCAGGATTCAGCAGAAACAAGAAGAACGTTTCTGCTCTGCAGGACGGATAGAACCGGGCAGAACCGGGCAGAGCCAGGCAGAACCGGGTAGAACCGGGTAGAACCGGGCAGAACCAGGAAGAACCGGGTGGAACCGGGAAGAACCAGGAAGAACCGGGCAGAACCGGGTAGAACAGATGTGAAATACGCATGAGATGTGAATGCGTGCTGCTGCACTGCCTGCAGGGACAAACAGCAGCAGAGTAACTGGAAGCGATGACATCATCTGAGTTTGATCCATGATGTCACTAACAATGAGGTCACCTCACCGCACTGAGAGAAGTGAAGCCACGAGAACAGAGTAGGAAAAAAGGGCGAAGAGACGGAGGGACGTTCACAGATTATCAGCTTCTACCAGCAGGCAGCAGCTAGTAGCAGCTAGTAGCAGCTACTAGCACTTAGCATCTATCAGCAGGCTGCAGCTAGTAGCAGCTACTAGCACTTAGCATCTATAAGCAGGCAGCAGCTACTAGCACTTAGCATCTATAAGCAGGCAGCAGCTAGTAGCACTTAGCATCTATCAGCAGGCTGCAGCTAGTAGCAGCTACTAGCACTTAGCATCTATAATCAGGCTGCAGCTAGTAGCACTTAGCATCTATCAGCAGGCTGCAGCTAGTAGCACTTAGCATCTATCAGCAGGCTGTAGCTAGTAGCAGCTAGCTTCTTTCATCTGGTAGCAACATGTAGCAGGATGATAAATGATTGTTGCCAACATGTTTGTTATTGTTGTTTGATGTTTATGTCAACACTTGAGGCTTTTGCTGCGGGGTCAAAGGTCAGAGCCGCACCAAGGCGTCCGGTTTGGACCCGTCTCATTGACTAACTGGAACCAGTTGAAACCAGTTTACTGGTGTGTGTGTGAGGCAGCTTGAATGAACAGCTGAGCCTGCGAGGCGGCAAAGCGTCGTGACTCGTGATTCTGATTCCGCACAAACCTGCTGCCCACTGAGGAGGAGGAGGAGGAGAGAGGAGGAAGAGGAGGGAGAGGAGAGATAGAAAGGGGGGGGGGGGGGGGCGAGAGAAAAGAGAGTACAGAAGAGGAAAGCGAACGAGAGAAAGACGGAGGCAGAGGAGATGGGTCCACATGGTGGGCTGAATGTCAGCGGTGGTGAGTCACTGCTGGGGGCGGAGCCTGACAGGCGAACAAACGAGCGACTGATGCCGACTCAAAGCCCACAAGGAGAAAAGTCTGAAGCGCCTCCTCTGTGCTCCTCATCCCGCCAGCTGACACATTCCGGGAGGAGGAACCACGTTTGGAGGTTAAAGTTATCGAAGGTTCGCGTCGGCCCGGAAACGAGACTCGCAGTACTCCATTACTTCCCACTTGTACTCGAGTACACGCCACAAAGAGCTGTTCAGTCCCGCTAATAAACGATGATAACTTCACCCGATGTGTTTTTCTGTTTCAGATCCACTGATGCTAAGCTAACCGCTGTTATTTAACAAGTCTTTTAATTGGCTTAACGTGCGTCACGTGACTCTTCCGTTCCCGAACGGGCACCGGAAAACATTTACAAGCAGGACAAACAGACGATCCCAACGTTTAAAACCAACTTTATTTACAAAATTAATCCCACAAATATCAAGAACTGTTTCCATAAAACAGATTAATGTAGCCTGACCGGGAGGCCCCTCCCACATCTTTTTACGCCGACATTAGCATGAAGTTTAATGACGTTTTATCCATCTTCTCGTACTGAAATGTAATTTTAATCACTATGAAACGGCTTTTATCTCCTTTCAGGTCAGACATGCTGACTATAACCAGTTCTCCTTTAAGCACATCAGAAGTTAGCATGCTAAAGTTAGCATGAAAGAAAATGACTTGAAGCTTAAAATCAAAATCGGTTTTATTTTAACATGTCTTTAGTAGAGGGGGAAAAATAGGTAATATTTTCTGATAAAAAATAGAACTGACTGAGGTCACAGGGAGGTCGCCTGATCAGGAAGTTCCACAGGACGAGTTCCAGGTGATAGTCGGTACCGCGGAGGGAAACCTTCATGTTCCCTTCATCCGCTGTTTTCTTTCTTCCAGGCAGGTCAGAGGTCAGAGTCCTTCAGGCATCACGCACTTCCTGTTTCGGGCCTGAACCACTTCCTTCCTCTCAATCAGGAAGTTCCCAAAGGCGTCTGCCTCTTTGCTTTCCTCCGTGGCTACAAAACACATTCCCATTAGACAAGTAGGCAAAGCTTCACTTTTTACAGTGTGCGTTTGGGTTTTTAGAGCTGAAACAGCTGAACGGGCTTCCTGTCCTCACCGCCGTGGTCAACGTCGTCTGTGTCACTGTCCTCCGCCACCTCCTCCCCCACCTCGGGGTTACCCCGGGTCATGATGAGGTCACTGGGCCCGGCGATGTGGACTTCCTCTGTGGACAGGAAGTCAACCACTGAATTACAACAATAAAGAAAAGCCACCTGGACTCTGTTAGATCTCTTCTCTGATCTACGGTCGCGATAACAACAGCTTCCATTCGGTGACCGAACAGGAAGTGTCTAGACGCGGTGTTCGGACGCTGAACGCTACTCTCATCAGCCACATTCCAACAACGGCCGTCTCCCGGCGGCTCTACCTTTAACCGTCGTCATGTCGACGGCCCCCATGTCCTTCCTGAGTCGCTCCAGCTGCTGCTGCTGCTTCCTGGTCCGAGCCTCCGCCTGGCGGACGGGAAGTCCGTTAAAAGCACGGAAGGACTGAGGCCGGGAGGAAGAGGAGAGACGAACTCACCAGCTGTTCGCGGAGCCGTTCGTATTCGGGCCGATAATCCCTGAGGAAGACGAGGAGGAAATATCACCTTCATCGACATCGTCGATTCTAAAATCCTAAAATGAATATTTCCGTTTCCTTGAAACCTAAAATGTCCCGGTCAGGCCGGAATGGTGACCCGGAACCTCACCCAACCCGACCCCCGCTCCCGCTCACCTCTCGTACTCCGCCGCGGCGTCTTCCACCTGAACAAACAGCTCGTCCAATCCGCTCCCAGTCACCGCAGACACGCCCACCACCTGCGGACGCAGGCGAGGGGGGTCCACATTGGCGGCGGCCCCGGGTTGTAATGCGACGTGCTAGCGGCGCCTCCTACCCTCAGGTCGGTGTAGAACTCGTCCAGCACCAGGCTCATGGAGCGGGTCAGGTTGCTCACGTACGACGTTTCCTGGTTCAGAGCGTCCTGGAAGGCCTCAAAGTCCCGCATCCACTCCACCGCGAAGCTGTGGTCGACGATGTCGGTCTGCGGCGGCGAGGCGTTAGGCAGGAAGCGCCGCAGGAAGGCACAACGCAAGCAGGAAGTGACCTCACCTTGTTCATGGCGACGATGAAGGGCAGCTTGGTCTTGTAGAGAATGCTGAAGAGGAGACGCGTCAGCTGAAACACGAGCCTCCGTTCATTTACCTGAGCCCCCCCCCCCCCCCCCTGGCTCCGCCCCTTCAGAGGTTAAATCCCTCCGTCACGAGAAGGCAGCACCGACGCGGCGAGGACGGCGTACCTGCAGGCGTACAGCATGTTGGACATGAAGGTGACGGGGTTGACGCTGCGGGACGTGTCCATCACGTAGACGACGACGCAGGGGAAGGACGACGCCTGAAACGCGGGACACAAACTCGGTGACGTCATCGGAGCAGCGGGGCGGACGCGAGAGAGCGCCCCCCCCCCACCCCCCCACCCACCAGAGCCTCCGTGATGATGGTTCCCGACGCAGACCAGGTGAAGACCTCAATCTGACCCGGGGTGTCGATCAGGACGTACCTGCAGGGACAGGAGGGAGCCCAGCGTCACACCTGTAGCCACGCCTCCTCCTGAGGAAAACGCGTCGCCATCCGATCGGCAGTTTAGAGAAATGCTAAAAGTTCATCGCATCATCCGAGGAAATGTTTCATATTCAAATCCGCACGGACGCCAAAGCGCCCGACGGTGGGCGTGGCCTCCTCTAATCCGACCAGCGAGGAAACGTTGACTCGCTTCACGTCGACGTGTTTAACGTTAACGCGCAGAGACGGTGACTCCGGCACTGACCGGTGGTTCTGCTGCTTCTTCTCAATGAACCGCATCACCTGGAGGACAGAAACAGGTGAGAGAGAGAGAGAGGAGGAAATTAGAGAAACAAAAGGACAATTTCCTTCGCCAGAGTGCCAATCAGAAAAGGACGGGACGGTCCTGAATGAAACATGACAAATGTTTTGTTTTTCTAATTAAACACTATTATTATGAGAAAAGTCGCGTGTTTTATGGTAATGGTGGAAATAATTCGTTTTTGTCTTTGCATGGAAATTAGCACATAAAAGCAAGCAGGGCAATAAACTCTGACAGAGAGGAAGATAGCGGGATAGAAATGTTGCACCGCCCTCTACAGGTAGCTGAGGTAATGCAGCTTCAGTTCTAACCAAACCAGAATCAGATCCAGATCCTCCATCTGGAAAAGCAGACTTACATTGTTTATCATGATTCCAGAGGGAGGAGGAGCCTTTCGGGGGTTACCCAATCAGGGGGAGTTACTTTATTTCACAGTGATGTCATCACAGTGACATCAGAACGCGGTAATTCGACTGATGACTTCCTCTCAGTGATTTAAATACGGGGCGACGCCCCGTTTCTTCTTTCAGCCGACAAACAGCTGATCCAGGACTTTGTTTTTGCGACTCGTGGAAACTATTTTTCGTGTTCAGGTTTTGTTAATGGATGTAAAATATGTGCCGTCTGAGAGTTTTATACTTTATATGAATGCTAGGCCTCTATTGATTATGGCCAACCGGTATTTTAGAGTCCAACGTTAACATTTAAAGTACTTAGATCTTTCATTTTAAAACACACGGCTCTGATTTCAGGAGGAGGGGGGGGCGGTCTGAGTCACCTGATCAAAACGTGTCGCAAAAAGGTTGAGTGACGTCACAATGCCCCCATTTGGGCCGAGGCCATACTGCTTCATCACCTCCTTGTAGTTCACAGTGTCTCTTATGTCTAAAGACAGGACAAAATGACACCGTCTTAGATCGGGGACACAAACATGGTTCCAGCTGTGCTGCACGCTCAGGCTGGCCGGCTCACCGATGTTTGCCGGGAAGGGGACTTCGTGGACGGCGGGGTCCAGGTTGATGACGTAGGGAGGAGCTTTACTAGAGTGGAGGTGAGCGGTCAGCCTCTGGACAGAAAGCAAAAACAATCAGCCGGCGTGATGCGGGACATCCCGACAACTCCTGAACCGAGGTGAACGCAGCCCAAACGAGGCTGAAAAATAACCGAAATCCTATCATAAAAACAACAATAAATAAAACGTCTTTCACACGACCTGCTGGAATATCCGTAGAACGTTCGCTGCGTCATCTCTGATTGCAGATCAGCACAATTTTAATTAACGCTCAGACTAATCAATAGATTATTTACTGCAGCCCTACATTAATTTGCTTAATATTTCAAATTCTATAGTCACAACTAAAAACAAAAAGCCAACTTTCCTGAAGCTGACATCGAACCTCTTCAATCGTATAATGTAGAAAGCAATCAGCTAAAGCTTTGCAGAATTTACTAAAGTGTATTTTCATTATTATAACTTTTTTTTTAACGAGCATCTGGCCTGCTGTTCTGTCACTGTGTGTTATTCTAATAATCATTTATGTGAATGTCCTGATATATTGATTTGTCGCGTTCTGACTGTAATATTGAAAGTTGTCAATAAAGAGAGGAGAGAAAAAAACTCCCTCCAGAACCCGGGTCGTCCCTGCTGCGGGACCGGAGACGGGATCAAAAAGAAGTTTCCCCACAAATCCATTGGACTGTTTTACTTCACGCCATTTTAAAGCCACAATACACAGATTTTAATATCTTACGGTTGCTAGCCACGGTTAGCTGACAGTTCACAGTGTTTACATATTTATGTTAGCTTGCTAACCGGCTAACGAAGCCGTCGCATGGCAGCTAGCTAGCTAGCTACCTGAACGAACGTGGTTTTCCCGGAGCCCGCCATGCCCAGCACGATGAGACACACGGGCTGAACCCGGTCAGAGGCTCCCGGGGTCCCGCTGACTCTCTCCTGCGGCTCCGCTAAAGGCCGCCCAGCCGCAGGTCGCTCCGCCGCAGCCGCCATGATGACTGCTGTGTCTGCCTCAAGCAACTGCCGTAAACACGCTGGCGCTGTCGCGAAACGTCGCTCTCACGGCAAAGCCGGAAGAGGAGGAGCCAAACGAAAACACACGGCTCCATTTTAACTTTAAATAGCAAATATTGTAACATCAATTAGAGTATATTTATTGTCATTCCGCATGTGACGTGCAAAGCAAACAGAATGCAGTTAGCATTTGAGCTAAGTACATAAGAAGTAATTAACATAAAATGAGTCTTGTGTCACACAGATGTCTGTCGTTACAGGTATATTGGCTATCACTATGGTAACAGAGTATGAATAAGTATAATAGTATGTCATAACTCAGGTTTTTGATGTAAATATTTTATAAGAATCTGAATTTACTGTATTGTGATTTTTTTTCTATATAATTCATGATCTTTATTAGCAATCACTATGACACTGCTGAATTAAAAAAAAGAAAGAAATGTAAAAACATTTGAAACAAAGAAAGGAAACGAGAACAGGTTTGATGCTCGTGGATGTTTATTACGGGCAAACTAAAATCATTTCTGTGGCTGCAGTGCAACGCAGCCGTTTAAGGGCGCCTCTTGACGCTTCAGATCGTCACTGCACACACGTGTCCTCTTCCGTACATGCAGTTCAGATCGTTCCATCGTCCCCAATCGTACAGGTTAGTCTCCACGCATTCCTCTTTGTCATTCCAGAAATTTGGCTGCCCGTAAGCCCAAAAATTGAAATCCAGTTGAGTGGCGTCCGTCCATTCATAAACCAGAAGATCTTCATAATGCTGAAAAGAGTTGAGGGAGAGAAGATGATTATATATTCACACGCTTATGCCCGTCTGCCTCAGATCAACATGCAAACGGGCTTGATTTCTGCACGTTAACGTCTGTCGACCGTGCCGCACATCGAACTCAAACGTTCTCAAACGGCGGATCAGAGGCAGCGACGCTTACAAAATACAAGAAGAGCCCGATCCAGTAAGGAGGCCTCCCGGGGGTGAGTCTGTACATGGTGCAGTCCACATCATGCAGCTCGGACTTGTTGTGGATCGACACCAGATGACCTCCCAATCCCACGCAGGCCGCCTGAAAAGAACGGGGAAACGAAATCACCCTTCTGTGACTCTTCAGCAAGACCGTCCGATGATTGATTCGGGTTTTTTAATCACCTCTGAGTCGTTATAATTCAGATAGGGTTCAGCGAAGAAGGCCTTCACGCAGCGGCCCTCCCCCAGCTTGAACCAGTCTTCTTTGCCCTCCTTTGGACAAGCGACAGCCGGATGATCGTTCGCACACATTTCAGACATGTCTGACTCTGAATCTAGAACAACGAGGTGCTGTCAGCTCTGCGCTCTCGCTGTGTGCTGCTGTAGAGCTTTATTTCGTGCTCTTTGAGGTTCTTACCTTGGGCGCAGACCACCAGAGCCCCCAGAAGGCACATGGTGGCCACCAACACGGAACGCATGGCTGGAATCGATCTGGAAGGATGAAATGAACTCAACAGTTATCAGAAGCGATGCGTCAGCTCTTCGGACCGACTCCCGATGCGTTGAGCTTCTCTGTCTGTCTGACTGTCAGCGGGAGGTTCTTTAATACTCGCGTTTAACAACCCGGAGACAAATCCATTATTCAGTGTTCAAATATTAGCTCAGCAGAAAGGGAAGGATTATCCTAAAAAAATACTAAATGCCCTAAAGACAACCGGTCGGCCTCCAGTTTCAGCTGACAAGGCCATTTCCTCCCCCTTTTAAAAAAAAAATCATGTCAATCTTTCTTTATAAATGCATTTATGAAGGGTGACCAAAGTGGCGGCTGGGCGGATCCCCGAACGTGAATCACTCGATCCAGAAGGCGTTTTGATTTAAACATCGACGAGCAGCAAACCTGCTCTCCTTTCCGTTCTCTTGGTTTAAAGTTCTTTTTCTCTTCTAGACGATGACGAGAATCAATGGGAACCCGACGCCGGCACGCCCAGGCCCATTCCACGAGCATCACCTCAGCGGACCACAGTCAGAAGCGGGACGTCGCCCCGACGGTCAGAACGTCAACGGGATTAAACCCACCAGTCAGCGAAGGGTTAACGCCGCTCCTATGGATCTGGGACGCCACACCTTTCATGTTTATTGATGCTGATCTCTGACGGTCCCCCCGGGATCCGTTGTTTCCCTGCAGGCAGAAGGAGCGACGAGAAAATGTTAAAATGTTCTGTTGGTAAAGGCCCCAGCCTGGAGGGGTTTCCCAGGGATCAGCGGGAGGAAAAAGGATTCATTATAATAAATAAGAAGAAATAAATGACAGCGTTGTTGCTTTGAACTTTAAACCAGGTCTCACCTGGACCCAGTTTGATCGCACAAACTCCTATCGCCCAGTTTGTGTGATCAATAAACACCAACGTGACTCTGCCATTGCTTTCAGGAGCACGTTAAATGTGAGAAGCTCCGGAGTAGACAGTACAAGTACAGTCACACAGTAGCATGTATTACAGTACAAGTACAGTCAAACAAGAGAATGTATTACAGTACAAGTACAGTCAAACAGTAGCATGTATTACAGTACAAGTACAGTCACACAGTAGCATGTATTACAGTACAAGTACAGTCAAACAGTAGCATGTATTACAGTACAAGTACAGTCACACAGTAGCATGTATTACAGTACAAGTACAGTCAAACATCCTGTCTAAAAAGCCCTTGCGGTCTTGTTTCCATTGAAAGTCCTTCGTACATAAATCATCGACATTTAACAATACAAATAAAACTAATATTAAATTACTCCATAGATGCAGAATAACGATAAATTAAACAGACACATAATAATATGTACCGGTACAACGTCACTCTGGAGAATCACAAACACGGGACAGACGATGATCGACAGGGATTTGAAGAAGATAAAGGAGTCGGTTGGATTTGGTCCAGCGGGTGAGCTGGAAATAGCCCCCGCTGGGTGCAGGAGCCGCGAGCTCGACGCGCGACGACCTCCCTGCAGGTTTGTCGTTATTGATGTATCCGTCTTTGTGATTATGGGTCAGATGGAGAGCGACACGGAAAGGGAGGTGGCCCTGAAAAACATCCAGAAGCTCTACCGGAGGTTTGCCAGCGAATGCCCGAGTGGAAAGCTGCACCTCCACGAATTCAGGAAGATCTTTGGAATCAGCAGAAACGCCACAGAAGAAGAAACCGCCTACATGGAAACCGTGTTTCGCTCCTTCGACACTAACAAGGTGACGTAAGAGGAATGAGTGGGTGAATGAGTGGGTGAATGTGTGGGTGAATGTGTGGGTGAATGTGTGGGTGAATGAGTGGGTGAATGAGTGGGTGAATGAGTGGGTGAATGAGTGGGTGAATGAGTGGGTGAATGTGTGGGTGAATGAGTGGGTGAATGAGTGGGTGAATGAGTGGGTGAATGAGTGGGTGAATGAGTGGGTGAATGAGTGGGTGAATGAGTGGGTGAATGTGTGGGTGAATGTGTGGGTGAATGAGTGGGTGAATGAGTGGGTGAATGAGTGGGTGAATGAGTGGGTGAATGAGTGGGTGAATGAGTGGGTGAATGAGTGGGTGAATGTGTGGGTGAATGTGTGGGTGAATGTGTGGGTGAATGTGTGGGTGAATGTGTGGGTGAATGAGTGGGTGAATGAGTGGGTGAATGAGTGGGTGAATGAGTGGGTGAATGTGTGGGTGAATGTGTGGGTGAATGTGTGGGTGAATGAGTGGGTGAATGAGTGGGTGAATGTGTGGGTGAATGAGTGGGTGAATGAGTGGGTGAATGAGTGGGTGAATGAGTGGGTGAATGTGTGGGTGAATGAGTGGGTGAATGAGTGGGTGAATGAGTGGGTGAATGAGTGGGTGAATGAGTGGGCGAGTACGTCCCACTGACATGTCTGCCCTCCCAGGACGGGCAGATGGACTTCATGGAATTTGTGGCCGCCGTTCATCTGGTGCTTCGAGGAAAGCTGGAGGATAAACTGAAATGGTCCTTTAAAGTCTACGACGGCGACGGAAACGGCTGCCTGGACAGGGACGAGGTGAAACTCGTTGTCACGGTGAGTCACCGATCGATCGTCCTCCTTCTCGTCAAAGTGTCGTCATTCGGTCGGAACGTCGTCGCTGTCGGGTAAACAAACGTTCCACATTTAAATCCGTCACTTTGGAATATTTGGAAAGACCGAACTGAGGATATTTGGACACTCGTGATTTGCCCACAAAAAGGTTTGAGTTTTTTTTTTAAATAAAGGTGTGTTAGCATAGCATTGCTATCCGGAGGCAGCAGGAAGTGGTTGAATCATCGACCAATAAACACACGGCCTGAAGCAATGAGACTCCGCCTCAGCAGATACTTCTTGTACCAGAACATTTGCACAAAGAAGAGCTCCGTTTTTTGTTCTCCTCTTTCTGCTCAGATCATCCACAGGATAAAGACAAAAAATCAGCAGTGTGTCTCCGGAAACATCAAAGACATCTGTGACAGAATCTTTGAACAACTGGACAAGAACAACGACAGTAAGCGTCTCACTCTCCTGAGCTATCTCGAACCCGACTAAGTAGTTTTGATGCCCAAATGTGGGCGTGGAGAGGAATCAGACTTCTCTTTTTGTCCAGGTCAGATTTCTCTGGAGGAATTCATGGAAGGCGCCGAAAAGGACCCGTGGGTGATGGACCAGCTCAGACTGGACTTGGTTCCGTGTGACTGGTTCATTGAACATCAGAATAAACCATCATGAGGTCGCTGCTCTGTCCTCGGAGTCCCCGGTCACACAGCTGTCATGCTTTCTATTCCTCTTGGATGTTCCTTTTCCAAGAGTGAAAGCATGGCGACGCATCCCGCCCGAGGAGAGGCGTCTTTCCTCCAGGCCGTTTCCTTCTCCCCTGCGGGTCATTCGCAGCTCATCGGATTTAAAAGCGAAGCCGAGAGATTAACGGTCCAGATTTACTCCTGTGGGATTAATGCGCCTCGCGTTCGACTGTTAGCTTAGCATATACAGGCAGGACGCATGGGGGGAGGAGTTAGCCTGTTCAAATTAAACATTCTTAAAATGTGTTTAAAAGATATGGCTGAAGCTCATCCAAGTCTTTTTTTTTGGGGGGGGGGGTGCATACAAATATTAAGAAAGAGCGTTCAAAGTCAGAATTGCAGGCCCTCGGCGCCAGGACCGGTCCATTCGTAGGTGGAGCATGGAACGGGATTCAGGCGTTCCACCTGAATCTTGCAGGAATTCTGTCGTGTTTGTATTTTGTGCACCGTGTGCACGGAGTATTTTTTGACTCTTGGCGTTCTCTTGACCGTCTCTTGTCCCCGTCTGCCTGGTCTGAAGCCCTGAACGTCTTCATCCGAGCGATGAAGAACGTGATGAGGAGCACGTCGAGTGCGTCTCGGCGTTTAGCTGTTGCTTTCTGTATTTTATGTCAATCAATAAACAGATCGAACCAAAGGTCCTTCCGGGGGGGGGGGGGGGTCATGTTCCGTCTTCGATGAGGCCGGACCTTTTATTCCATTCCTTTATGCGTCTGCTAAAGGCTGAGATGTTTCCCACAGACGCTGGACTTCTGACGCGTGTTCTCTGAACTTCATGGAGATATCGAAGGAGGTTTTCCTGATTTACTGTTCTTTACTTCAAAAGTCAACACATCAAGTCCTCTCTGTATAAATGCTTAGTCCAGATTGATGATGATTAATTAATTATTAATTAATCATTATTAATTGATTAACTCTTGAAACCACTGGACTTCTCTTTAGGCTTTGAAGACGTATCATTAAAAGCGGCTCCTACTTTACTTCCGAAAACGGAAGTGATAGACAGCCTTGCTCTTGGTGTTCGTTTTCTCTTTGATGAAATAACGCAGGAAACTTCCGGAGAAAAACGAAACTAAAAAAAAGGACAAAACAACCAAACGGCTCGTCAATAATACTTATTAAATACTTTATATAGATGATTTTAACATCATGATAATTATTAAAATTCATAGACGGATTTCCTCCCCCCCCTCCCGGAAGCTGTCAAGAGCTTGCAACTGCGCATGCGCGTGTTATCTGGGTTGTCTGTTGACAAACGTGAGCAGGCTGTGGTGGTCAAGCGGAAAATGACGTGATTTCGCAGGACCGAGGTGACGTCACGGCTTTCGGGCGGACGCTCCGGGCCCGGTGAGCACCTTAAAGGTGCGTTTGAGTGCTGCTTGTCGATTCATCACAGTCAAGTTACTGCCTTGTGCTAGCCGTGCTAGCATGTAGCCGCGCACCTGACACGGCTGGACTAATGTTAGCCCGTGACTCGTGTTAGAATCCAGTTCCGGACGGCCCCCCCCCCGCCCCCCCCCCGAGGCCTTCTGTTGGGAGAAGCGTGAAGCTTTTGCGGTCCAAACGAACCGGGGGGGGGAAAGGCTAGTGCTAGCTAACGTTTGTAGCCGAGCCAAACCTCCTAACCTTTAGCGGCGTTAGCCTGTTAGCAGTGCTTTTATTCTACATGAGAATCCTATCCGGTTCTTCGTGGGTCCTCGGTGTCGGCATCTCAGTGACCGGACGGCCCGGCCGCCATTATCACCCGCTTCGTCAGTTCGGTTGAAGGCCCGGCCTCCTCCTCTCCTCCTCCTCCTCTCCTCCTCCTCCTCCTGCAGGAGAACACAATCGACGTTGTGCTTCAGGGCTGAAGTGGAGCCATGCTGAAGTGGCTCTCCGGGGAAGAGGGCGGGGCGAGCGCTTCGGTGAGTACACCTGCTGTGCTCTGTCTTCATTCCGTGACAGGTGTTGTGTTGCTGTTGTCAACGGCAACGTGTCCGGTACAGTCGTGTTTATTCTGTATTTTATGCCACGCAGCTGTTTGGTCTGAGAGCATCAGTGGAAGAGATGATGCTCCGCCTCTGACCGGAGGCGGAGCATCATCTCTTCCACTGATGCTCTCATAAGAGCGAGCGGAAACCATGACGACGTCCTTAAAATAAATAAATCCTGCGTTTGTGAGATTCGTTGAGGTGAAACTTGAGACTCGTCGGCTCAGCCCGCTGGAGGAGGCGTGTTTGGATATCAGGATCATCCCGCCGTGTGCTGCCCCCCCCCCCCCCCCCCCCCACAGGCTCCGGTGTCCCCCCGGGGTCCTGCTGGAGGCGGTCCCGGAGACGAGGCGGCAGAGAGGCTCGCCCAAACGGAGCAACTCGTCTCTCAGCTGAAGGAGCTGATCCGGGAAAAGGACGCGACGCTCCACTCCAAGGATGAGCAGCTGAAGGTGAGGAGCGTCTCTCCACCGACGGCACAGGTCAGGAGCTGTGTGTGAGCGTGTGCGTGCGTGTGTGTGTGCGTGTGTGTGCGTGTGCGTGCGCGTGTCAGGTGGAGAAGGAGACGTGGGAGGCCAAGCTCTCAAAGCTGCGTCTCCAGAACAAGGCCAAGGTGACCTCCCTCAGCGCTCAGCTGGAGGAGCTGAAGAAACGGCAGGGAGGTGCGACCCAGCCGACGCACAACAAGAAGGTATCGGGGGGCGGAGGAGGAGGAGGAGGAGGAGGAGGAGGAGGAGGAGGAGAGCAGGCCAGTCGAGGAAAGATCCTCCTGCTGAAGAAGAAGGCCGAGGAGCTGGAGCAGCAGCTAGCACGAAGAGCGGAGGAGCTGCAGAACAAGGTGATTCCAGCCATGGCAGGTTAGCATTAGCATTAGCATTAGCCTGCGGGCTCAGATGGTCTGGGCCTTGGCAGGTTAGCATTAGCATTAGCCTGTTGACTCGGATGATCTGGGCCTTGACAGGTTAGCATTAGCATTAGCATTAGCCTGCTGACTCTCGCTATGTAGCTCTGCTTTCACGCTGTCTCTGCGTCGCTGTTTATCGGGTCGACCTCGCCGAGGGACAGGAAGTGTCCGCGCACGCTGACATAAGTCTGAATGTTTTTTCCCGATTGGAACTTTCAGACGAAGGAAGTGGAATCCCAGCAACAGCGAGGCGAGGAAATGGACGCGATGCTGATGGAGAGAGACGGGAAGCTGGCAGAGAAAGAGGCCTACATCGTCCACCTGCAGACGGCGCTGGCGGGAGATCGGCCCGTCACGCCGGCCCCACCGCAGGTCTCGTGTTCTTCAACGGGTTCCCCCGTAGTTTGGATCGGACGCGTCTCCCCCTTGACGCTGTGCTGCGCCTCCTCAGCAGGAGGAGGACGGCGGCGGGACCGCCCAGGAGCTGCGGCTGCTGGTGCAGAGCCTGACCGGGAAGGTGGGGGAGTCGGAGGAGCGCCTCGGTTTGCTGCAGGAGCAGGCGGAGAGCCTGAAGGAGCTCCTGCTGACGGAGAAGGAGCAGCACAATCAGAAGGAGAACATGTACAAGGAGAACGTAGGTCCCGACCCGGCTCTCCGGGGTCTTCGCTCCTGCCCGGCGGCCGCTGACCTCCGACCCGTCCTCCGTCTTCAGATCCAGACGTTCAAAGACATCGTCCTTCAGAAGGACAAGCGTCTGACGGAGCTCGGCCAGACGCACGAGCAGGAGCTCTTCAAGATGGCGGCCAAGTCTGACGCCAGCGCCGACTTGGATCAGGTACCGTCCGCCGCACGCCGGCCCCCGCGGGGGCGCTTTACGGGCTGCCCGACACGACGTCTGTTTGTCCTCAGCTTCTGAAAGCGTTGAAACGGGAGCTCCACGAGAAGGAGGAGGTGCTTCTGGGTAAATCCCAGGTCATCGACGTTCTCCAGGGCGAGGTGGACGGCCGGGACCGGCGGATCACGGTCAGGAACGGCGTTCTGGCGACGATGTGGCGCCCCGAGCGGTTTCCGAATCCCGTTTCCCCCCCCCCCCCGCAGGAGCTGACGGAGCGGCTGCGGCGGCTCCGGGTCGAGCGGGAGAGCCTGGAGTCCAAGATGGAGGCCGAGAAGCACGTGATGCGAGCGCAGCTTCGCGACCTGATGGACAAACAGCGTGGGGAGGTGCAGCGAATGGAGGAGCAGCAGCAGGAGCAGCAGGCTTTGCTGGAGGAGCTGAGGAGGTCGGCGGCGGCGGGGGGCGGCGACGTGCCGGCGGATCCGGCTTCAGTCCGGAGGCTCGCCGAGCTGGAAGGTGAAGCTCCGCCCAGTTTCACCTGTTTCCGGCCACGTTTTTAATCTGTCCCCCCCCCCCCCGCAGCCCGAGCGAAGCAGAACTCAGACGAGGCGGGACGGTCGGAGGACAAGTTCCTGAAGATCAAAGCCTGGTCCAAGTCCCGGATCAGACAGTTGGAGGAGGAGCTTAGGAAGAGCCAGGTGGGCCGGTGGACGGGTTCAGCCCCGTGAGGGGGGGGGGGGGGGGCGGTTGTCTCCCCCCGAGGGTCTGAAGTTAGGAAACGTTGTTCCTTTGCCTCCTTCAGGCTGGACACGCCCCCCCAGACCTGACCGCCCTGCGGACTCGGATCACCGCTCTGGAGGAGGAGAGGGAGGAGAACCTCTGGAAGGCGGAACGATACGAGGAGCTGAAAGGACAAAACGGTAAAACTCCTCCCGGGTCGGGTCCGATCGGCTCGGTTCTGCTGTGGGAGGAGCCGAACTGACCCGTGTGTTTGATGGGCGCCGCTAGGAATGCTGCAGACGAAGCTGGTTCTGTACGAGGAGCAGCAGAGGAGCCTGCAGGCCGACCTGGAGCAGGTCACCAAGGGGGCCGCCTCTCAGGTGGGGGTTCTGGGTCCGCAGGGCGCCGGGCCGGGCCTCCGTGACGCTCTGCTCCCCCCTCCCACCAGGCGAGCGAATCGGGCAGCACCGACGACGCGCTGGAGTGGCAGGAGCTGGCGGCGGAGGCGGTCAGCGCCCGGGACCGGGCCAAGGAGGAGACGGCGGCGTTGAGCCTCCGCATCAGCCACGTGGAGGAGGAGCGAGAGGGTAAGGCATCTGACCCGGGGGGGGGGGTTCACGTTTCACCCCGCCTCCAAACGAAAGGCACCGCCCCCCCGGGATCAAACGGGTTGAGGAAAGGGTTTAGAACGCCA
>NC_090897.1:1105143-1122167 GCF_040956055.1 Brachionichthys hirsutus
CTCATTTTAGTCGGTGTGGCTTCTGTGTTTGTCCACGCCCGCCCCCCCCCCCCCCCCCCCCCCCCCCGTCCGGTTCTGAGTGCGAGGACTGGGCTGTCGTTACTGGGTTCACGCGAGCAACTTTGGGAGGATCGGCCAACGCGCCCAGGAGGCCGACGCCCATTCCCAGGAGGCCGACGCCCATTCCTCGCCGTCCGTTCTCGTTTCGGTTTGCAGTTTTTTCTTTGGACGTGTGCACGCTGGTTGAGCTGCCGCGTGTTCCGTCCCGGTGGCAGGAAGGTAAGGTTCCGCGCTCCTTGTCCCGCATGCCCCGCCTCCTTTGTTTCGCCCCGCCCTCTTCAGGCCGCTGCAGGTTGAACGTCGTCCTCGGTCGGATTCTCTTGTCGCTTCGTCGTCCCGCGAGGATGAATCTCGCCGTAGCCCATCGTCCCATCGCTTTTCCTCACCCGTCACCTCTAATCGCTCGCCGTTCCCCGGGCCCGCCTCTAACGCTCTCGTCCCCCCCCCCGATGGTTCCAGACGGCTTGCGGTCGGTTGTGGAGGAGCTGGAGCTGGAGAGGAACCAGCTGCAGGAGCAGATCCTGAGTCTGGAGGAGCGCTGTCGGGACCTGGAGGATCGGCTGCAGCTGCAGGCCCGCGTGGAGACGTTGCAGGTGAGCCCGTCATGCCCCGCCCAGCCGGCCACGCCTTGCTCTGACCTCCTGCGACCTTCAGCTGTGAACGTTGCCCTCCTCGGGGAGTAGAAGCTTGTAACGGCGCCTTCTAACACAGGTGGCGTTTGATGTAGGTGAGGATGAGCAGCCATTTTGGGTCCCTCAGGTGTGTTGGCTTTCGCGTGTGTGCGGTGGCGGCTAACGGCGGCGGCTAACGGCGTGCTGTGCTTGTTTAATCTGTCTGCGGTGGCGTTTTTAGCTCGCCAGGTGCGACGGTGACGCGGCGAGGGTCTCTATCCGACGCTTCTCCTTCCTCCCGCCGCAGAACGAGGGGGAGAAGCTGCAGAGCCAGCTCGCCGGCGCCCGGAGTCAGCAGAGCAGAGACGCGGAGAAGCATCGGCTGCTGGTCGGCAGCCTCAACGAACAGCTCCGAGGGTAACGAGTTCCGGGAGCGAACCAGAGCCGGGCCGGTCCTGGGCCCGGTCGGGAAGCATTAACTCATCGAGCGCCAGCCCGTCTCCAGCTCGGCTCCAGGATCTCGGCTGAGATTTATTTCTCTTTTATTATTGAGATGTTTTTCTCATCCTTGCTTCTCATCCTTGCTTCTCAGGCTCAGCGACGCCGGGAGTGTCTGGAGATGTCCCTCATCGAGAAGGAGAACACTTTGGCCGAGACTTCCGAGAAGCTCGAGTTCGTCAGCAGCCTCCGAGAGACTTTGAGCGAAAAGGAGGTTCAGTGCAAAGAGGCGTCCGACAAGCTCCTCCGGACCGAGCTCGCTGTGAGACCTTCGGTTCCTCTGGGTCCCTCCAGAGTTAGCGTTAGCGTTAGCGTTAGCTAACGCCGCTGCTTGTCTTCGCTCTGCAGCTCGACAACGTCTCCAGGAGATGCAGCAGCTCAGAGAAGACGTGCTCCGAGCTGAGGTCGGAGGTCGGCGAGCTCACGCAGAGGCTGGGCGTGCTGAAGGAGAAGGTGTGGCTTTAAGCGTGCGGCTAGCGTGCGGCTAGCGGCTCATCGGTTCACTGGAATGATCAGAACTCTCCAGGCTCGCTTAATCTGGTCGATTTGTCTTCTCGTTTCAGACACAAAAGCAGGGCGTAACCATAGAAACGTTACAAGCTGATCTGGACCAGACGACCGAGGAGCTGGACAAACTCAATTCCACGTATTTGGAAGAACGAGCGCAGCTTATTCACGATCTCCAGAGCTGCGAACGGGAGGTCGACGGTCTCAAAGACGCCCTGCTGGAAAAGGACAAGGAGATTTCGACGCTGTCCGGAAGCGCGACGGAGTCCGCGGAGCAGCTCGCGGCGCTGAAACGGGAGCTCCGGAGCAAAGACGAGAGCCTGGCCAGCGTCGGACTCGCGCTGAGCGAGGCGGAGCGGGAGGCCGAGGTCATCAGGGGGTCGCAGAGTTCGGGCCGGCGAGACCTGGATCACGTGATCGCAGAGCTGGTGGCGAACCTGAAGGAAACCGAGAGGAAGCTGGTCGAAGCCGAGGAGGGACGAGAGTCCAGAGCGACGGAGGCCGAAGAAGACAAGGAGACGATTCTGGAGCTTCGGGGGAAGATCCAGAAGCAAATCGTGAGCAGTCGTAATCATCTTTCTGAGAGCCAATCAGAGATCACGGCCCTGAAGGAGCAGCTCCAGCAGTCCGAAGAACTCCGGTCCAAACGTTCAGAGGAGCAGGCGCAGAGGGAGGAGCTCCTCAAAAAGGAGGCGCAAAAGCAACTGGAAACCATCGCATCGCTGGAAACGCGACTCGAGGCAGCGGGGAAGCGGGCCGCCGGCGACGAGCGGAAATTCAACTCGGAGCTGAAAGCGAGGGAATCTGAAAACGAGAAGTTGAGCAGCGAGAGGAAGCAGCTGCAAGACAAAGTCTCGGCGCTGACGGAGGAGAGCGAGCATCGACTTCACGAATGTCAAAGCAGGTACGAGCAGGAAGTCCGGCGCCTCTCGGATCGGGACCGGGACCGGGAGCTGGCGCTGGCGGCGCGCGCGAGGACGCTGTCGGAGGCCGAGGTCCAAAAGGAATCTCTGGAAACGCAGGTTTCACTAAACGACACGATCATCGGTGGCCTTCGGAGAGACAACGAGGAGCTGCAGAGAGCTCTAGAGCGCCACGCTCGGGACGAACGAGGCGGAGCGAGCGAGCGCGAGCGCCTCAGCGGGCTGCTCAGAGAGCGGGACGAGACCGTCGCCCAGCAGCTGGAGCGAGCGCAGCGTCTCGGCGCCGAGATGGAGCAGCTGCGGCGCGACGCCGCGGACGACCTCCGGGCGAAAACGGCGGCCCAGGGAGAGCAGCAAACGCAACTCGAGGAAACGCTGGCGCTGCTCCGAGAACGGGAACGCCGTCTGAGATCCGAGCTGACGGAGAAGGACGGAGTCGTCGCGGCGCTGCGGGCAGAAGTCGAGTCCCTTCGAGGGGAATGCTCCGAGGCGCAGCGGCGAATCACAGACGGAGAAGAGCGGCAGCGTCGGAAGCACAAAGACGACCTGGACCGAGCCAACGAGGCGGTCCGGCGTCTGAGCGAGCGGCTGTCCGGCCTCCAGGTTCAAGTCTCGGAGAAAGAGGCGAGGATCGACGGCCTGTTGGAGGAAACGCGGAAGCTGGCGACGGAAGCGGGCGAATTCAAAAAGCTCTCGGTGGAAAGAGAACTGGAGAGAACGAGCGAACGCGAGAAGCTGTCGAAAACCGTGCTGGAGCGAGAGGAAGAGCTGAAACGGCGGCAAGAACAAGTGGAAGACTTGAAGGAGGAAGTCGGACTCCTCGGCGTGTCCCTGCAGGAGAAGCAACGAGCCGTTTCAGATCAGAGCTCCCGTTTGGAAGCGCAGCGACGCCGAGTGCTTCAGCTT
Source organism: Brachionichthys hirsutus (assembly GCF_040956055.1). Lineage (NCBI taxonomy): Eukaryota > Metazoa > Chordata > Actinopteri > Lophiiformes > Brachionichthyidae > Brachionichthys > Brachionichthys hirsutus. Next base: position 1,108,649 of record NC_090897.1, read on the forward strand.
CAGGAGCGAGCGTCCGTCCTGACGTCGGATCTGACGGAGAAGGACGCGACGATCCGGCAGAAGGTAGACGAGTGCAGAGGATATCAGAGCGAAGCGGCGCTGATGCAGGCGGAGGCGGAGTCTCTGAGGCGGGAGTGCGCGGAGGCGAAACGGCTGATGGATCAGAAAGAACGGGCGTCGAGAGATTTAACAGAAGAGCTGGAAAAACAAAAGGAGTCGCTCGGCGCCGCGAGCCGGACCGCCGCGGAGACGAAGACGCGAGAGGACAACCGGAGGGCGGCGGAGACGACTCGCCTCAGAGCGGCGGAGGAGGAGAGCGCAAAGTTAAAGTCCGAGCTTCAGGAAACGCTGGCGGAGCGGTCCAAAGAACGCGAGGAAGCCAGGACGGCGTCCGCGGAGAGGGAGGGGCTTCGCTCGACCGCGGAACGGCAGCAGAACTTCATCCAGCGCCTCACCAGCCGGGTCGCCGAGCTGGAGGACGGGCTGAAGCAGAAAGGGGCGGACAACGACGGTTTAAACGCCGCCGTTTCGGAGCTCCGAGGTCGGATTCACCGTCTGAAGACGATGCTGGAAGATGCGGAACGGTCGAGCTCGGAATATCGGCGTCTATCCGAAGCGAAAGACGGCGAGTGCGAGAGTTTAAAAGAGAGGATTTCACACCTCGAGGAAACGGCGGCGAAGCTGGACGGCGCCCTGAAGGTGCAGAGATCCGAGGTGCGGGAAAAAGACGCGGCGTTATCCGACCAAGCCAAGCGTCTCCAGGACGTTCAGGGGAAGGCCGACGAGGCGCTCCTCTTTCAAACGCGGTTCACGGAAAGCACGGAGCTGGCGACACGTCTTCAAAGTCGGATCCAGTCGCTGTCCGCCGAGCGCGAGAACCTCAGAGCGTCGGCGGAAGCGACGGAACGTGCCTTCAGCGACCTGCGGGGCGAGTTCGCCAGTAACGTAGAGGAGCTGCGAGGTCTGAGGACGCAACTGTCCCACAAGTCCCACGACGCGTCCAACCTGCGCAAGTTGCTGGACAACGCCGGCGGCGAGCATCGGACGGCGAAGGCCGCGGTCGAAACGCTGACGAAGCGGCTGGCGAAGCTTCAGCTTCAACTCGCACGAACGGAAGAGACCAACCGGAGTCTGTCGAAAGAGAAGGACGAGTCCCTGGCGTCTCACCAGGCCGCCGTGTCCCTGCTGACCGTTGAAATCCAGAGGCTGAAGTCTCAGCACCTTCACGTGGCGGGACAAATGGACGCCCTGACGGGGAACCTGGAGCAGCGGGAAATGGCTCTGCACGCAATCAACGATCAATACTCGTCCCAAGCCAGAAGGGCGGCGCAGCTCGTCTCGCAGGTGCAGCGCCTGGAGGAGCAGAACGGGAGGCTGAGGGAGGACGCGCTCTCGTCCCGGAAGGAGCGCCAGACGTCTGCCGCCGAAAACGCACGTCTGCGAGGCGAAGTCGGGAAAGTCCTCGCGGAGAAGGAGGAGCTGGAACGGAGGCGTCAGGAGACGCAGGAGGAGGCCGGCGGCGTGAGGGAGACGACGGAGAAGCTGACATCCGACCGGGAGACGACGGAGGAGCTGACGTCCGACCGGGAGACGACGGAGGAGCCGACGTCCGACCGGGAGACGACGGAGGAGCTGACGTCCGACCGGGAGACGCTGCGATCTCAGGTTAGTGGCAAAGACGAGGAGCTTTCTCGCTTACAGGAAAATGTTCAGAAGGTAGAGTGAGTTCTGCAGGACTCTGAGGAGGAGCGGGAGAAGAACCTGGTGAGTGCCGAGAACGAGTCCAGATCCAAAGACGTTAAAGTCGAAGCTCTGGAGCGAGACCTGGACGGCGTGCGGGACGAGCTAGCCGCGGCGTCTTCCGCCATGAAACGGCGTTCTGATCAGCTGGAGGCGGCGGCGTCGGCGTCGGCCCGGGAAAAGGAGCGAGCGCTAAAAGCAGCAGGACACGAGCTGGAAAGACTCCTGGCGAGGAAAGACGTCCCCGACAGCAACTCCTCGGCGTCTCCGTCCGACGGTCCGTCCTCTTTGCAGGACGCGATAAAGCAGCTGCACCAACGCCATCGGTCTGAGGTCGACGCTTTGAGCCACGAGTTACAAAGAACGCAGGAAGCACTGAGAGAAAGTGGGCGGGGCAGCGAGGGGGACGCCCAACGAGTCGTCCTCCTACAGGACAGACTGGCTGGACTCGGGCGGCAGCTGGAAGACAAAGACACGTCCATTTCTCAAGTCGTGGAATCCGCCTCCAACGAAAGAATGAAAATGATCGAAGAAAAGGAATCTCTAGTCGCTCGGTTGGACGACTTGGAGCGAGAGCACGAATCCGAGAAGCTGCAGCTGGCTGAAGAGAAGGAGGCGTTGCAGAGCGAGCTCGCCGTCGCGTCCGAGGACAAAGACGCCGCCGAGAAGAAGCTTCAGATCCTGAGAGAGGAGCTGCAAAACAAAACGGAGCAGAACGAAGAGCAAAGAGAAGAAATTACCAAGAACAAGTCTGTGGTTTCACGTCTACGGGAGGAAATACGGGAAGCTCGGACCGCTGCCACGGCGTCCGAAGAGAGGCTCTCTGTCCTCCAGGGGGCGCTGGACGAGACGGAGGACGAGCTCCTCAGTCAGAAAGCGGAACGCGAGAGACTGCTGGGACGGTCCGAGTCTGAGAAGCGCCGCTTACGAGACGCCGGGTCGGCCCGGGCGTCGCGGCTGCAGGCCGGCATCGCCGAAAGAGAAGAGGCGTCCGAGCGGGAGCGGAGCGGCTGGACGCGGCGGTCGGACGAACTTCAACAGGAAATCGCGGCGTGCAAAGACGAGCTGAAGGATAAAACGACCTCCGAGGGCAAGATGGCGGAGCTGATGCTTGGAAAGGCGGCGCTCCAGAAGAAAGCCCAGGAGGCGCTGGAGAACGCTCAGGAACGGGAATGGAAGTCGACTCGAGAACTTGCTGACCTGAAAGACGAGTGCGAGGACCAACGCCGTCGGCACGGCGAGGAGATCGGCGCCGTCCAGGCAGCCCTCGAGGAGAAGGTCCGGGAACTGGAGGAGCTCCGTAGAACCTCCGTGTCCGAAGGGGAGGAGCTAGAAAGCGTTCAAGCCAAGTGGGAGGCGACGTCTCTGGAGGTGGAAGATAAGAGCGAGGCTCTCGCCATCCTGGAGCGAAGAGCGGACGCTCTGGAATCACGACTCGATGCGACGGGGGACGAGTTGGGGAGAGCGGCGGAGCGATCTCGGGACCAGAACGAAGCCCGGCCGGGTTCCCAGGCTCGCGTTTCAGAAGAGGAGGAGCCGATCGCCGCCCTCGAGCGCAAACTTCAAGCGGCGTTGGTTTCCAGAAAAGGGCTGGTGAAGGAAACCGCGTCCCTGAAAGAAGAAGCAAAAGATCTGTCGGCCGCGCGTGAAGCCGAGCAGGAGCGGCGCTTCGCTCCGGAATCGTCAGTTCTGAAACTGAAACGAGAAAATCTGGACCTGGGACGGTCCGTTTCGTCTCTGACCAAGGAGGAGGAGCCGCTCGGCGCCGACAACCGCAGCCTGTCGGCGGCCTGCGAGAGCCTGAAGCTCCGTCTGTCCCGCAGAGACGGACAGACGGACGGGTACCTTCGACGACTGCAGGCGGCGGCGCGCTACAAGCGGGAAGAGGCCGACGCAGAGCGGCGAGAGCTGGAAGCAAAGGTCAAAGGTCAAGTCGGCAGAGCCACGCAGGAAACGGAGCAGACGGCCGGCAACATGGACGCCTTCAGGAACTCGCTGGCGTCCCTGCAGAGCGACCGCGAGCGGCTGGTGTCAGAGGCAAAGAGCCGGGGGGGGGGGGGCGGGGGCGGGGCGCCGTCACACGTTCACATTTGTTGTTGCGTCTTCCTGACGTTCCGCCGTCTTGATTTCAGGAGGCGATGAAGAGGAGGGACGGCGGCGGCGAGGAAGAAACGGCCGCTGCGAGGTAAAGGCGGGTTCGTGTCGCGGCGTTCCAGCGCTCCCGTTGGGTCGCGTGTCGTCGTGGAAACGGTTTGAAATGCTGCCGTGTCTGTTTCGTAGGTCCGACGCGGGGACGAAGGACACGCCGGTGAGTCTCCGTCCGTCAGCGGGACGGTTCTGTTCGGGCTCGCCGTCTCCTAACGTTCCCACTCCGTACGGCAGGGAGGCGTCGACCCGGCAGGTCCGAACGGGTCGGAACCCGAGAACGTCCGGCTCCACCGAGACCGTTCTGCCCAGCAAGCCAACGCGAAGGTGAGAACCCAGGAACTGTTCCTCACAGGACCAGAACACGGTTCCTCACAGAACCCAGGAACTGTTCCTCACAGAACCAGAACACGGGTCCACACAGAACCCAGACACGGTTCCTCACAGAACACGGTTCCTCACAGAACCCAGAAACTGTTCCTCACAGAACACGGTTCCTCACAGAACCCAGAAACTGTTCCTCACAGAACACGGTTCCTCACAGAACCCAGAAACTGTTCCTCACAGAACCCAGGACACGGTTCCTCACAGAACCCAGACACGGTTCCTCACAGAACAAGAACACGGGTCCTCACAGAACCAGAACACGGGTCCTCACAGAACCCAGGACACCGTTCCTCACAGAACCCAGACACGGTTCCTCACAGAACCAGAACACGGGTCCTCACAGAACCCAGAAACTGTTCCTCACAGAACCCAGGACACCGTTCCTCACAGAACCCAGACACGGTTCCTCACAGAACCAGAACACGGGTCCTCACAGAACCCAGACACAGTTCCACACAGAACCCAGGACACGGTTCCTCACAGAACCCAGAACACGGGTCCTCACAGAACCAGAACACGGTTCCTCACAGCTTCCCCCCCTTCATTGTTCTCCAGCTGCAGCAGGTTGTGGAGGAGAACGGTTCCATCGCAGCCCAGCTGAGGAACGTTTCCCAAGCCCTGAGGGACACCCAGAACCGCTGCCACCGGCTGGAGGGTCAACTCCAGGCTCAGGTACCCCTCAGGGGGAGAACGGTGCCCCCTGGTGGCGTCGCTGAATTTACCTGAAATGTTGTGTTTTCACCACCAGGGGTCAGTATACGCTGAGGTCGCGCCCGGAGCCCCCCACGAGAGGAACAACCCGAACTCTGAGACCAGCTGGTTCCGAGAGAGGTGAAGAGACACGTGTGTGTGTGTGTGTGTGTGTGTGTGTGTTCTCGTGTGTGTTACTGTGTGTGTTTACGTGTGTGTGTGTGTGTGCGTGTGTGTGTTACTGTGTGTGTGTGTGAGTGTGTTTCTGTGTGTGTGTGTGTGTGTGTGTTTCTGTGTGTGTGTGTGTGCGTGTGTGTGTGTGTGTGTGTGTGTGTGTTCTCGTGTGTGTTCATGTGTGCGTGTGTGTGTGTGTGTGTGTGTGTGTGTTCTCGTGTGTGTTCATGTGTGCGTGTGTGTGTGTGTGTGTGTGTGTGTGTGTGTGTTCGTGTGTGTGTGTGTGTGTGTGTTCATGTGTGTGTGTGTGTGTGTGTGTGTGTGTGTGTGTGTGTTCATGTGTGTGTGTGTTTCTGTGTGTGTGTGTGTGTGTTTCTGTGTGTGTGTGTGTGCGTGTGTGTGTGTGTGTGTGTTCTCGTGTGTGTTCATGTGTGCGTGTGTGTGTGTGTGTGTGTGTGTGTGTTCTCGTGTGTGTTCATGTGTGCGTGTGTGTGTGTGTGTGTGTGTGTGTGTGTGTTCGTGTGTGTGTGTGTGTGTTCATGTGTGTGTGTGTGTGTGTGTGTGTGTGTGTGTGTGCGCGTGTGTGTGTTTACGTGTGTGTGTGTGTGTGTTTACGTGTGTGTGTGTGTGTGTGTGTGTGTTCTCGTGTGTGTGTTCTCGTGTGTGTGTGTGTTTACGTGTGTGTGTGTGTGTTTACGTGTGTGTGTGTGTGTGTGTGTGTGTGTGTGTTCTCGTGTGCGTGTTCTCGTGTGTGTGTGTGTGTGTGTGTTTACGTGTGTGTGTGTGTGTGTGTTCTCGTGTGTGTGTTTACGTGTGTGTGTGTGTCTGTGTGTGTGTGTGTGTGTTTACGTGTGTGTGTGTGTGTGTGTTCTCGTGTGTGTGTTTACGTGTGTGTGTGTGTGTGTGTTCTCGTGTGTGTGTGTGTTTACGTGTGTGTGTGTGTGTGTGTGTGTGTGTTCTCGTGTGTGTGTTTACGTGTGTGTGTGTGTGTGTGTTCTCGTGTGTGTGTTTACGTGTGTGTGTGTGTGTGTGTGCGTGTTCAGGCTGCTGCAGCTGGAGCTGAGTCTGACCAATGAGAAAGCGAGGCGAGAAGGCGCTGAGGAGGCGCTGCGTCTCTCTGGGGGGTGAGGCCCCGCCCTCCAGCCGATCGCTGCTTCACGCTCGCCGCCGGACGTCTGAGCGTGTGCGTTTGTTTTGCGTTGCAGCGTGTCCAGGGACGGTCTCGGGGACGTCAGCATTGAGATGGACGCGGAGGACGAGTGGGGGGACGCCGCGGGGGACGCCGCGGGTCTCGACCCAAACCAGCCTCTCGTCACCAGAAAGGTATTTTCCACGCGGCCCGGTGACGCTTCGGGTGGACTTACACCTGGCCGTTCCTCGCTCCAGGTGAAGGGCGGGGCCGTAGCTTGCCGGCGCTGGCTCCGTGGGCGGAGCCTCTACTTCTCCAGGCTGCTGACGAGCCGATCCCGATCTCGACATGTCTTCCTGGCCTACTTGTTCACGGTCCATGTGCTGGTCGTCCTGTGCCTCGCCGGGGTCCTGTAGTGGGACGAGACGCCCCCACCGCAGGCTCCGCCTCCTCCTCAGGCTCCTCCTCCTGTGGCCTCTCAGCTGAAGGTGTTCCTGCCTCATAAAGGCGGGCAGCGTTTCACCTTAGAACTCAGGTTAGACTCCTAGAAGCTCCTCCCCCCCGTCCGGCGATGAGAGGTGAGGTCCAGCACTCCAGGGGGCGGAGCCTCTGCTCTGACCGGTGGGGGGGGGGGCGGAGCGTGCCTGTCTCTCTGCCCACTTCTCTTTGTGGAGACGGATTCAGGCGATGGCGTCTAAATGTTTAACTTTAGCCGATCAATGGACGCGTTTCTGTTCTTATTGATTAGCGATCATTTCTTCTCGTTTGTTTGACAAAGGTTCGAAAATCATTTGGGAAACCAAAAAAAAATCATTTTTAACAAATAAGGTTCTTTAAAAGTAAAATGTTTTCTGGCGTGTTGGTTGATCATTTGATTTGCTGCTGCTGTTGCCACGGCGATCTGTACATAAAGGTGTGAAATAATGAGCTGGATCTATTTATAAAAACTCGTCGTATTTTCTGTCCTGCCTCGGTTTCCAGGACCGATCGATGACATCACAATAAAGCGTCGGACGATGACATCACGCTGTTGTTTTTTTTACGTTCGGGTTTCGAACGGGCTGCGAAGAACAAGACTGAAAGTTTATTTAAATTGTCTTTAATTAAAACTCTAGTTTTACACATTTACAGCGACGATCAATAAAGTTCATCCCCCTGATAAATAATCCAAGAAATGAAAGAAAGAAACGTCGTGGGATGATCAGAGCCTGGAATCCGTCCTGAACCACAGAACACGGGTCCGGACGGGACACGGGTGTGCGTTGAAGCCGCTTCGGCGCCCTCTAATGGAGAGACTGTTGAACTGCAGTATCAGTAAAGCCCACGTGACTTTAAGGTCCTGAAACTGAGCCGGCGTCCTTCCTTCATCTGGATCAAAGACGCTTGATGTCGGTTCTGCTCCGACCCAGACGAGGAACTTCACCTCGAGCCCGCAACGCTCTGCAGCACAAACAAAGCCAGAGTCAGACGGACCGGGTTCTGTTCGGAACCCGGTCCGGGTCGTCTCACGCTCAGACGCGGCTCGGAGACGGTGATGATTGGACAAGGTCGCCTCCGGACGTCTGCTGCCCACCAATCAGAAGCCAGGAATGGTCACGTTTCATTGGCTGGCCCGGAACCAGCGCGTCGATTAACGGAGGTAAGAACTCGACGGTCCGTGAAAATGATTGATTTGATATTTTCATGTTGACTCGGTGATCGGTGTTAATAGTTCGTATCCATTAAAGATGGACGATAAAAAATGTTCTGCTTCATCTTCAAGAAGAAACGCTCCCGTCGGCGTTCCTGGTTTTCCCGTGGAAGACGACTGGCCGTGTTCTGAGCTAGAACCTCGACAGGAACGTTCTCTAAGCGTCTCCTACAGCGAGTCCATGCTGGCGCTGCTCAGGTAAAGGTGTGGACCGCTGCTCTGATGGACGTCCCGCTGGAGCTCACACCGTCTCAGCTCCTCGTTCAGCTCCTCAATCAGCTCCCCTCTGTCCTGGAGGACACAGGGGACATTAGAGCGGGCCTCCCGTCCTCTGCTCACGTCCTCGGAGTTCTTTGTCCTTCAGCCAAGCGGGATTCTACATCCTGCTTAAATATTTAACAACAGAGACTGAAACACATTCACCATCTGTCACACCGTTAATCCCTGTGTGATCCTGGACTGTTTCACCGTGTGATCCTGGACTGTTTCGCCGTGTGAACCTGGACTGTTTCGCCGTGTGAACCCGGACTGTTTCCCTGTGTGAACCTGGACTGTTTCACCGTGTGATCCTGGACTGTTTCACCGTGTGAACCTGGACTGTTTCACCGTGTGATCCTGGACTGTTTCCCTGTGTGAACCTGGACTGTTTCACCGTGTGATCCTGGACTGTTTCCCTGTGTGAACCTGGACTGTTTCACCGTGTGATCCTGGACTGTTTCGCCGTGTGAACCTGGACTGTTTCGCCGTGTGAACCCGGACTGTTTCCCTGTGTGAACCTGGACTGTTTCACCGTGTGAACCCGGACTGTTTCACCGTGTGAACCTGGACTGTTTCACGGTGTGAACCTGGACTGTTTCACCGTGTGAACCTGGACTGTTTCACCGTGTGAACCCGGACTGTTTCCCTGTGTGAACCTGGACTGTTTCACCGTGTGAACCCGGACTGTTTCACCGTGTGAACCTGGACTCAGCTCGGGGGACAATACCTGACGCCTTTCTTCTGCAGCCCGAAGCTCCTTGTCCGTCTCGGACAGCTTTGCGTCCAGATGTCCCCCTTGCTGCCGGCGGTGGTGCAGCTCCTGCTTCAGGGGCCCGAGGACGTCGTCCCCCTGGTTTGTCCGTCTGCTGTCTCTGTGGACTCTGAGCCGTAGGTCTTCTTCGAGATGTGCAGACCGGGTCCGGAGCTCCTTTACCCGACAGTCGTGGTCAGAGACCTGGGACCGGATCTGGTCCAGACGTCTGTTCATGTCTGCCGATCGGAGATTTAGAAACATCAAAGCTCGAAGTTGTCCGACCGGAAATGTAGGACACGCGAGGAGATCTGAGCACCAACCTCGTTCTCTGTCCACCTCCTCCTGTAACCGGTCCTCCCAGGACTCCCTCTGCAGCAGTTCCGTCTGGTTTAGCATTAGCCGCAGCTCCAGTTCCTCCAGGTCCCCTTCAGAGACGGGACTCGTACGGGGAACCGGACTGGAGGACTCCTCCTCCCACGCCTCCGTCTCTCGCTCCAGAGCTTGAAGCTGAGTCTCCAGGTCTTCCAGCGTCCCCCGCTGCAGCAGAACCTGCCTGAACACCTCCTCTTTGGTGGAGGAGGGGACATCCGTCTTCACATCAAGAAGAGAGTCCAGGGAGAGGACAGGAGAGGCCCGAGGTTCTGGGGAGGCCCGGGGTGAGGGAGACCAGTCCGTCTTCGCTTTGTTCCTTCTGGGACATGTTGAGGGACCCAGATTGAAAGTGAGCGCTTTGTGGGGCTCCTTGCGTTTGAGCTGCGGCGGTTCTGACGGTCTGTGAAGCTGAAGACGTCTCTCTGTGGTCGGCGTCCCCGAACCGGAACTGATGCTGGGACCGGTCCTCCGCAGGACGAACTGGACCTCGGTGCCCAGCTGTCCCATCTGAGCCACATGCTGAAGGGGGCAGTCATCGGCGACCAGCGCTCTCTCTGTCCCTCGTAGCTTTGAGACGAGGACGTAGCGTCCCGTCTGACCTGCGGGGGTGCACGGAGACACGGCAGGTGAGACGCCGCGGGGACACCTGCAGCTGAAAACAAACCGGGGGACTCACCTATCGCTTGCGCGAGGGCGACGACGACGTGCTGACACGGCGTCTTCGGGGACAGTCCGCACACCACCCGGGACACGCCGTCCACCCAGACCCTCAGCTCCATCGCTCGCCTTCAGCGCCACCTGCAGGCAGGCAGACGGGTGCGGGACGTCCTCAGAGACAGTGTGTGTGTGTGTTTACAGCAGGAATGTGGTCGGACGCACAGACATTCCTGCAGAACTCCGGCACCGCCCACATTCACCTCAGGCTCCGCCCACAGATACCTTCGGTATCGGCGTCGTTCCGAGAAGGAACTCCCGTCAAACGTTTGTGTTTTGCAAAATATTTCTTCTTACTTTCAAACTTTCTCCTCCGATGAAAATATTCCAGAAACGTAATAAAATATTTTTACGCTCGTTTGGATCCGGAACATCTTGAGCAGAAATATTTTTAACGCAATTAATTCTCCGTTTCCGGCGTTCCTCGCAGCAAAGCGCAGGGAACTCGTTTCCCTTTGAATCCTCCAATCGAACGAAGAAGCTCTGATTCCGTCGAGAACAACGTCAATAAGGATAAAAAAGTCAAAAGTCTCGTTTGGATCAAGAAGGAAGCAGATTTCACACTCCGGGCCGGAATAAAACATTTCCTGTCTCTTTCCAGGAATAAATTTGGCGGCAGTCAAACCAGGAGAGGAAACTGAAGACTCACCTGCTGGTTTGCTGCTCCCAGTTTCTCTGATGGTCGTTTTCCTTGTATTCGGATTGGGAACCAAGCGCTGGCCTCCAGGAGGAGGAGGAGGAGGAGGAGGAGGAGGAGGAGGAATGAAGCTGTGGAATGCGGCTTTTCTGGATGCGCTCATGAAAATTGTCACTCTGAAGGCGGAGCTTTGTTTCAGTGAAACATTTTCTTCCTCTTCCTCTTCCTCCATTGAAACTTCAAATGTAATATCATTTTTCTCTTCATTTTTTCCCCAATCTTTCTTTTTTCCTTTAAATCCAGAAGCAGAATGTTTGTGCTTGATGCTAATGCTATGCTAGCCATGCTTCTCCCCCCCCCCATCTCATCAGTGATGTCATTTTCATACTCTGGCGCCATTGGTCCCTCGTTTATGAACAACACCTGGAGCTTAGTCGTTAGCATACAGTAACTCGGGTTAGCATACATTACTCAACTGTTAGCATACAGGAACTCAGTGGTTAGCATGTATTGCTCTTCCGTTAGCATACATTACTGTACTCAGTGGTTAGCATGCATTGCTCAAATGTTAGCATACAGGAACTCAGTGGTTAGCATGTATTGCTCTTCCGTTAGCATACATTACTGTACTCAGTGGTTAGCATGCATTGCTCAAATGTTAGCATGTATTGCTCTTCCGTTAGCATACATTACCGTACTCAGTGGTTAGCATGCATGCGAATCTGTTAGCATACAGGAACTCAGTGGTTAGCATGTATTGCTCTTCCGTTAGCATACATTACTGTACTCAGTGGTTAGCATGCATTGCTCAAATGTTAGCATGTATTGCTCTTCCGTTAGCATACATTACCGTACTCAGTGGTTAGCATGCATGCGAATCTGTTAGCATACAGGAACTCCGTGGTTAGCATGCATTGATCAACTGTTAGCATACATTACTCAGTGGTTAGCATGCATGCTAATCTGTTAGCATACAGGAACTGATCAGGGACACCTGGCGGAGGAGAACAAGACTTTTAATATATTGATGGTTTCTGCTGAAATCTTCGGCCTCATCAATTCTCTGCTGATTGATCGTATTCCCGCATGGACTACATGGACACAGCTCTCGTTGACGTTTTCTTGATTATTGACTATTGATTAATGATCTGCCCTCAGATATCAATCAGCATCGTGTTGCTCATGAACACCTAAAGGGCATTTCTGTAAGAGACGAATCTGTTGCGTCTCATCCCAGTGATTCATTTCATCTGAGGAGTGTGAGTGTGTGTGTGCGTGTAGCTGTGTGCGCGCGCGCGTGCGTGTTGGCCACAGGAGCGCTGACTAATGCAGGCTAAGCGGCTTGAGCAGTGAAGAGCCTTCCTGTTGTCTGGGTGAACGAATGAAACGCTCCCATCATTCCGAAAAGCTGTGCGTGTGCGTGCGCGCGCGTGTGCGTGTGCGCGTATCACGATTGAATTGGTGTATTTTTGTTCATGTGTCTCGGTACCAGTATATGCTGTAATTATATACCTTTTTATACCCAGTTATGCAATAATATCATTTATTTATTACTTTCATTATTTTATTTATTTTTTAGTGACGTCATGATGTGTTCCACATTATTCTTTAAATCTTTGTAGAGTTCCCCCCCCCCCCCCCCAATGTGGCCCAACTCAGTTCTGGATCGGTTGGATCCTCAGCGGGGTGTCCCCGCCCCATCCGGCTGGGCTGGAGGGACATCCGGGTCCCGGTCCGGGTCCCGGTCCTGGTCCAGGTCCAGGTCCAGGTCCAGGTCCAGGTCCCGGTCCCGGTCCCGTCTGCTGCTTTACAGCCAGCTGGGACCGGATAGCAGCGAACGAGCAGGTGGCATCAATCTCTGAGCAATCTAATTATTGATCTGTGGAGGGGTCATAACCCCCCCCCCCAGTGCTTATGGGTGGGGGGGACTCATTAACAGGAAGTGATTTGGGGGGCCGTGGCTGGGCTTGAGCTCCCTGTCTTTGTTTAGGATGGGGGGGGGGGGGGGGGCGGGGTGACATCTGCTGTTCCACCAGAAGGCTTTTGTTGCGGAGATAGAATGATGACGTCACCGCTCACCACTTTAATAGGTGAAAGTGTACCAATAGCCCCCCCCCCCCCCCCCCCACGCACACAGTGACAAATACTGATTCCTATTTTATCGATCAGTGATCCAAAACATATCGATGGCATCATAAATCTGGATCACTTTAATCTCTCAGCAGTTAAAAATAGTCCAGACTCCCGGAGCATGCTGGGACATTTCTCTCTCGGCCTATCGCGTTCTCTCTTCGTGCACCGTTAAATTATTTTTAGATTTAAGAGGATCCACTTGATCGGTGACGTCATCCAACCTCACCTGGGCCTCATTTAGAAAATTGTGAATCTGAAAACGCCCACCTGCAGGGACCCGAACCCGGACCCGAACCAGACCCCCCCCCCCCCCCCGATGGGCGTCATTGGTTCGTAAATAATTACTCCTATTATTTTATTTTCATACAAACACTTCTGACGTCACCGCAGAAACCCGCAGCGCCCGCGGTGAAACCCACTCACGCACATTTCAGACCCGCTCCGCGGCCCCTTCAATCGCCGACAGCCAGGTGAGATATGCGCGTGCGCGTTCCGGATTAAAGCGGCTGCGCGGAGCCCGAGGAATACGGGAAATCAGAATTTATTTTCAAAATAAAAGGAGTTGTCGCGCAGCCAAAACTGTAGAATACACGCAATTCCACGGCGTGTCCTGCGCGTGGCCGCCATTTTTACACAACCACACGCCCGTGGAATATAGAGCCGGGACCGCGCAACAGAAACACGCAAAGGGGGGCA